>NC_134178.1:16713564-16861064 GCF_964188355.1 Buteo buteo
TATCCATACATCACTGTATAAATGTTTTAAACCAACCTATGCTTGCTAGGCACTGTTCTAGCCACGAGCTAACAAGCAACACCACCACCAAAACCCACCTGCAATTCAACTGCAGCGCATGCAGATAATATACATGTGGGAAAAATAAATGAGGAAACATTTTATGAGGAAAAACATAGGAGAAACAGGTTAGCTCAGTAGCTTCCCCAGGCTTCTGCCAGATAGCTTCCTCATTAACTTGTGTCTGTGCCTCTGATTTTTCACTTGTTATCTGAGGGTGTAAGTTAGCTGGAATACACATTATGCATGTGAAAAAGACAGTATCTAGGACCCCATCCTTTCTCTTAATTAGGGACGTGAAGCTCCCTGCTAAGACAACAGGGTCATGGTGGTTATTGCTGGTCTCCACAGACAGAAGTTAAGGTGTCATGGCTGGAAAGGAAAGCGCTTTTGGTACTTAAATGCCTTCAAAATGAGAAGGAAAGTATTTAAACAAAATCTTTGTTTATATTGTTGATTAATAACTGCTGTGTTTCACAGAGAAAGAGGATCATGGCCTAGCCTCGTGACAGACACTGGCGATATCACCACAGATGAAGCAGTTACAAATGTATGGAACAAAGGCTTTCATAGAATAATGAATACAGGTGATGGTAGAAGAAATTCACACAGTGTGATCAGTGAAGAGCCTATGCTCCATTTAACTCTGATTTGCAGAGTACGAGGAACGCAGAGGCCTCTACAGCAAAGTAAAGCATCATGCCATTGGTGCTATATTGCTTGTAGTTTTCACTTCGTTTCCAACTCCTCTGCTCCAAAAGCAGACAGGTATTAACCACCAAACAATGCTGAAGTAACAAACACATCAATTTTTGGAAGGTTTACACGTTACATCGACTTTCATTTTGAATGGCTTTGCGTATTTCCCAGTTCCCGACAGCGCGTGTCCCACCGTGATGCACCAGGTATTACCGTTGTGGGTTGTCTGCTCACAAAGCTCTCTGCTCAGTTCCCCTGTTTTGTTCCACTCAGGGATAACTGCTTGCACTTGAATACAATATATTGTCCACGGCTCCAACTGAGATAATATTTCAGAGTTATGTTTAGTATCTATGTGAGTTACCTAATAACAGAGAAGAATACAGAAAAAAAGCACAAGTCCAGTGAATGGACCAGCTAAGTAATTCAAATTCCATTTAGTAGGATAAATCCTAGCAGTTACAGCCGCAATGTGAAAAAGGCTTTTAAAGGCAGAATGAAATGCCCTGCCTGCATCACATAACTGATAACTCTACATTGATTTCAGCTATGGTTAGAGTGTGAGACCATTCACACCACTGACTTTCTGGCTGCTTCTAGCAACATTAATGAACTTTTAGGCTAAAGAGGCTTACAGAGATGTGATAAATGAGATCTGCTTGCAGAGAGAAACAATTGCTTAACCACATGAGATCAACTAAGAGTGCTGTCACAGGCAAACATAATTCAATTTGAGACAGAGCAAGTAGGATGGATGATCTAGACAAAACCAAACTAAAACAAAACAAAAAAGACAAAGAAAAAGGCTTGTGGAAGCTATTAGATGACTGACAGCAGATGCAACTTGCTGTTTAGAGGCATGATTGGTTATGTCCCTGTAACTATACGGTCCCTGCAGAACATAGGAATCCCTACAACATGCCCCATTACGTAGTAACAGACTCTTTCTTGGGGGTGAGAAGACTCTATAGCTAGGTGTCAACATTTTGAGCAAGCGTCTACTTCAAAAAACAACCTATGAAGTTACATAGCCTATGTCTTTTGCTTCTTTGATCCCTACGAAATTTCCCAGACTTCTGCTCTGAGGTGTGCTTTTAACACTTGTACCTGAAGTTCCTGCTTTCTCTGGTAATCTGTCTAAGTTTGCATCCCATATGCATAAACACCTTCATTTCTTGTAGTTTGGGAATTGAAAACCAGTCTGGTTTTGGGGAAATGATGATCCCTCATTTTCTGGAATTGAATGCCAAAGAATTTTGCGGTGTAACAAATACAAATCAGAATTATGTAATGGAGTCCTATTATATGAAAACTGTACTATGTACAAAGCACTAATTATACTGTGGCTGGTATCTTCCAGTAAAGGGCTTCCTTTTTGCCTGTAATAGAACTCATGACCCTATAATTAATATATTATTTATGATCTTTATCCATGCATTTTTTATTGAGAAGTCTTTTCAGCCAAGTAACACATCTGTCTGTGGAAGAGGCTGTCCATGAAAGGAAGAAAGCGAATTACAGCTGATACAAATTGAAGAAGTGAAGGTGACCACAGTTAATATAAGGCCTCATCCATGGTGATAGTCAAAGCCCAAAGTCCCACGAAGAGCACAAGTATTTTAATGACCTAAGATTTGAAACTAAGTCAGCTTATCACCATGATGACAGATACTGCTGATGTTACAGCTTCGAAGTTTACTCTTGCTTGTCTGTGTGAAATACAGAGATTTGGCGGGGAAGACTGCGTCGCAAATAAACACATCACTAAACTGAGGGAATAAACTCTCATAATGTAGCAGTTATTTCTAATTATGGAAAGAGCAAATTATATCCATGCTACTGTTTAACTACACAGCTATCTGCCATTTGCTCTGAGTAGTAGTTTTAGTGACCAGACTTTATTACACTGTAATTAGTAGAGATACATTTTTACTTCAGTACCATTAGCTTTCAGAACTTCGTCAGTACGGTATTCTACCAAGAAACGCATATATCAAAGTCATGGAGTCCCAATACCCAGGAAGCAGAAGTTACCTCTGTATTGCTGCCTTTCTTCCAGTACAGTATTCTGTAATTCCATGAGCCGTAGTATTGCTTTAGAGGCCACCTGTCATGTTCATGTTCAGCAAAAGGGCCAGGGAAATCCACATGCAGGGACCCAGACTCTGACTTCACTTTTACATCAGGTGGCCCAATGACTGCTGCATATTAGAATGGTGGAAGAGAAGAAAGAACGGAATTCAGTTTCACATTGTTTTCAATTTGGTATTTTTATACAACCCGTAACAATTCACACTTCAAATAATTTTATCTATTAGAAGAAAGCAATTTCCTTTCATGGGTCAGGCATAAATAAATCCTTTCCTTGTAGAACTGGTCTTGAAAGGGGTTTATTTTTGCAGTTACATAATAGACACTACTGCACACTACATTTTCCACACAGTAAATTAACTCAGTTCTCTTTTACCAGCTGCGGTGACTCCTGAGAGAGGAAGGACTATTTCTGTAGGTTATTCCTCACTTCTCCTTCTGGGCCAAGCTGTCACAACATCTGTCTTTTCTGAGTAGGCCCTCTAGTGAAGTGTTCTAATGTTTCTTTCATTGTGATAATTTTGAAAAACTGAAGCATCTGAATTATTTCTGCATGTCTTACCAATTGCTCTCCTTAGACTGAATATTACGTTCTCGCATTTTGTAAATGGCTTGTCCTTATTACATTTTTGTGCCACTATGTAAACTATTTCATGAGTAGCTTAGTTATCAACTGTGTTGTGCCAGCAATGAGCTCTCCATTAAAGTCTCCTACAATTACAGCAAATAACTCTGCCTTGGCTGCCTGTACTAAAGTTCTGCCTGGCTACAGTTACGCTATAAAGTGTCTAAGAAAGGAAGAGCTCAATATACAGACAATTTTGCATTCCTCTAGAAATATACACTTCTATAACTAAAACAACCCTGCTTGCTGAATCTTACATTCATGTAATGCTTATGAATATGTTGTTGAACTTATGAAAAATAACGTGAGGATGGTCTTGGTTACTCTGGTTTTCTTAGGCTATTCCTACAATACAGTGTGGAATTTATTAAAAAAGCACTAGCAGAAATAATAACACAGAAAGGAATATCGAATATTTTTATCACGATGCCTTGCTCAGATCAGCTATGACAACATTAAAAATCCTCATGTCCTCCTCAGAGATTTGGCCAGTTGGCCAGTACTCCCAGGTCTCTCTTTACTGGCAGTTTTATACCCAGAATTTCCCATTCAGGAATAAGTTGCCTTTCCAAAGCCAAGCCTGCTCTGAAGGCCACATGCTCTTTCAAATATATGTCGAACTACAACTCTGTTAATGATTTACAAGTTTGCTCTCTACTCTGAAAATCCAGCCATACTTTTTGTATTACATTTTCTTTTGGCAAGTAATTTATACCTGCAACATTGTAATTTTTTTTTCCATGCCATGTTTCAGTGATTCTGTTCTAGGCAAATTAAATTATATCAACATTATGCTTTTGGAGAGATAACTAATAAAAGCATTTTGAAAAACAAGGCTGTAAACTGTAAAATCACACTCTAAAATTTAATGCACAGAATGATGAAATTCAAGCAAATGGAGGCAGAACAAGGAAAAAAAAATTACTTTCAAAAGTTTTTCTCAAAGATGAGGTGTAACAGATGCTTCCTGCATGGTCTTGTATTAACAGCTGTGAGGAGAAGAAAAGCCTTGGGTAACATTAACTACATAATTTAAAATAATTTGAATTTGCTTATGAGTGGAATAAGAATGTACAAAACAAGGGACGCTCATGGGTAAAAACACCCTCTCATTCCCAAGCTCAGGTGACAGCAACATGATTAACATCTCTGTTGTGCACTCTAATGCAAGGCAGTGTCTAAATCATCTCTCACAAAAGACTGTAAAGCTTCACTAAGAGAATGGCAATATTGTGCAATGAAGATTTCTTGACTAAAAATTAATCTTTCTCTGTGAAAATGTTTTTTTGTTTGTTTGGGTTTTAATTAAAAAAATAAAAAGAAAGCTTTTTGCCTGACATAGCAATGAAGAAGACGGTAGTTTAACTTATTTAGATATACAGGAAGTCTGATTCCTTGAAGAAAAGCTCCCCTGATCTTTATTTTAAGAGAAAAATGTACATTTTTTTAAAACTGCCAACAAAAGAGGTTTCAAGTACCAATACTAACATCTAGCTATAATAGTGAACCTGCTATGCTTTCTGACAGCAACTTCTGCCTTCAAAAAATGAACGTGTTACAACTAAGATTTTATAGTTCAATGTAATGAAATTTAAAAATTATCTGCATGCTATGGCGTTTCTTATGGAGCCAAATTGTAAAGGTGCATTAATAGCAGACAATATTTTTTGTGGAAGATTAGAAAAGGCTTACTGTCATCCATTGGCTTAAATCTGACGGTTGCCCAGTCTGAATGGTTATTTTCTGACTCTGCTCTGACCTGTAAAACGTAGTCTCCATATGCAGACAGGGAAGAGACATCGCACTCTGTGAGTCTCAAGTTTGTGCTCACATTTTCATATGTGTCTCCAGGGAAATTGACGCTGTATGGAAGAGAAACAAAATGTATATGATATAGGAATTATAACTGACTAAATGTCTGTCCTCTCAATTAACTGGAAAAAGTGGCATATGTTTGTTAATACCACCAGTTATGACTCATGAACAAGAAAAATTAGATCCAGTGTATAAGAAACATCACTACTAGTGTGTACACGTACATTAAGCCTTTTATATGCAACTATAAATCTGTGATAAAGTTAGAGATTAAAATTATGATTCAGTAAATAGATGCCCTTTTCTTGACAGTGGTTACAGAACTTGATTCAACAGACAGTAGTTATCAAACAAGTCTGCAAATACTATGACAATACCACTATGCATGGCTTTGCTATCTAACTCAGACTTTGTTCAGAACTGGCTTATGATATGCATATAAGGAAGAGCCAGAGAAAATAGAGAAATGACTGGGAACCATTTAATGTATTATATTCTTTCTGTTTTGCATCAAAAGCCCACCTAGGAACATAGTGATCAACAGGTAATTGCTCCCAGAACCCAGAAAAACCTTCTTTCGACTAAGATGGCCCAAACCCTCAGTTTGGGGGTTTCTCCTCAGCAGACGCCTGCCTGTGGGTGCCATCATCTCCGCTTTACATCCTACCCTGTCTTGGCCAAAGAATTCACCCTTCAGCAGGGCCGCGAGACCTCTGGCCCATCACACGGTTTCCTCGTCAAGCAGGGAGGCAGGCAGGAAGCTCACTGCTGGGCTGGGGAAGCGGCCAACTTCCTCGATACAAGCACACAGACCACTTTTCCTAACAGGAAAGACCAACTCGGAAGGACACAGTGGGAAAACCAAATCAAAGCTAAAGCAACCCACCAAAACTGACAAAAGGGGACCTCAGAAAACGTGTCCTAAGTTTAAGGCACTGAACGGACGAGCCACCAGCCTGCAGTTCATTGGACATTTCCACTAAGGGTGTAGGCAAGCTGGCTGCATTGGTGGCAGAGCACAAAATGCTGCTGGAGTGAAAGATCAGATAAGGTCCTAATGCTCAGCAGGACTAAGTTTCTTGAATCGCAAGTAACAGTTACATGATAGAGAAAAAACACACACAGAACTAATAACAGTGAACGTTAAAATGTGTTTCCGGTTCTAAAAAAAGTATGTACAAAGCTGCCTTGGGTGTGAAATGTGCAGAAAATGCCTCTGCCCTGTTATTTAGCTCAGACAATAAGCCTCTCTCAAGCTACAAGAAAGGGACAGCTACTGATCTTCCTATAAAAAAGGAAACAAATAAACACATGCAGCTGTAAAACGTGAATTAAAGAAAGTACAACTCCCCCAGACTTACCTCTTAGATTGGACAGTGTAACTTATATTCCCTTTGTGAAACCTAGGTGCATCCCACCGTAAAGTGCTATGAAGATTAACCGAAATAATTCTTGCATTTTGGGGCTTTGGCACTATTCCAGATACTGTGGGAGCAATCAAAAACAAACAAACGTTTTGGCATGTGTTCCTCCAGTGACTTTGCAGTCATCCAAAACTTAATAACAGCCTTCTTTCTCTCCCTTGCCTCAGACTTCTGAGCTTATGCAACAAAACCAAATTAGCCAGCATCAATGATTTCCAGTAAGTACAGTCTTTATGATATCATCATTTATTATGCATGACTAAGTTGTTACTGTCTAAGACTTAGGGCTCATCAGGCTACGTGCTATGAACTCTCACTGAGATTGTCAAAATAAGATTTTTCTAAGTACTGCTCCAGTAGAACTATGGAAATAACATGGGTGTGTGGATTGATTTGGTTTTGGTTTGGTTTTTTGGTGTTTCCCCCCCCCCCCCCCGAAGAGGAACATGAACAGTCTTTCTACATAGACCTGGGTATAAGACTGAAATAATTTAAAAAAAAAACACCACAAGCATGTTTCTATTATCACTGCATGGATTAGCATTACCATTTAAAATGCTTTACTCATTCTGTTAATAAGCCACCCTTTTGAAAAACAGAGATAAACAAGAAGCACCTTCGAAGGCAAGGGAGCTATTAAATATACTGTACAGATAAATGTATCAATAATTGGCACTCCTTACAACTGACGAAAACACAATCGTTTTGCTTTATTAAAAATGAATAAAGGAAACCCTAAAGTAGTATTGATGACCAGTTCATTACTATTATGATCTAACTATTTTAGTATAATTGTTGGTATTGAAACTAAAATAGAAAAGATTTTGGCCCATTATCGCAACACAAACGATCACTGCAAATAAACCCTGTCAGATCAGATTGGTGCTTAAATGTCCCAGGAGTAAAACCTAATGACATACATTCTAAGATAAATAACCTATTTTATATGTCTAACCTTGATGCATAAATACACGAAATTGATGTGTCTGTTACCCACCTTCAGCAGACGAGAGTTTTAAACCTAAACCCTGCTTAAACAAAAACTATTTCACAGACTCAACTCCTACGATGTCAGCCTTGCACCCAACAAATCAACTCAAACACACTTCACATCGGAAAAGCAGAAGCTGCTTGCTCCCCTGCGCCCAGACCTCCTTGAGAGATGCCGTCCCTGTGCGCCGGTGCCCTCGCCGAGACCCGCTTCGGGCACTGGCCCTCGGAGACCTCTGCCCGCGCGCACGCCGTGCCCCTCCGCAGGCACCTCTGGGCTCCGCTCCCACGCCTTCTCCTACCTGCAAGACCCCCGGTACGCAGAACGCTAAGGAAGAACAGACTGCAGAGACTCGGTGTGAACAACACAGCTGAAAAAAAGCCTGGCTAGCGCAAGGTGTCTGATGTCCCCTCCCCTGCACAACCTGGTCCTCGCTACAGAGGACCCTCGCTAGGGCACTGGCCACACTGCGGGAAGCTCCCTCCAAAGGCCTGAGGTAGGCTTGTAAATTCCCCGCAAAAAGCGGGATGCCTTTGAAGGCTTGCTTCTCCGACAGCGTCTTCTACTTGAAAAGCCACCGGGTAAGGTCTTTTATTCGGCACTGCGGACCCAAAGAGACGAGAACACACTTCTGTGGTTTCGTACTTTGTAAGCGAAAGTTTCGTACACGGCCCGCTCACATCACGGTCCGGGATACGGCCTGTTTTGGGAAACGAATGGCCCGGGCCACTTGACGTGAGAGCTCTCCGAGGGCTCCGGCCGTGCCCGGAGCAGCACAAGCTCCGCCAGAGGCGGCCGCTTCCCGCTGGGATCTGCAGAGCCAGGTGCCGATCGCTCCCACTCGTGCCTTTCCTCACCGGGACTTGCGCACGCGTCCAAAACCGAAAAGGAAAGTTCCAGTTTCCCGGCACAATCGCAGCCTTCGGGGAGAAAAAAGCGCGGGGGCTTTCGGGGCAGCGCGGCCCTCGGGAACGACGCCGTCCGCCTCTAGCGACCCTCGCCCCCGCCGCCACCCCGGGCCCCGGCACCCCCCACCCGCCCCCGCCCTCCCCGCGGCGAGGCGAGGCGAGGCGGGGGACCGCGGCGAGACCGATCCCTCGCCCGGGCGGGGCGGGCCGGGCCGGGCCCCTCCGCCGCCTCCCCCCCACTTCACCAGGCCCGGGTGGGACTCACCGCAGAGCAGGAGGCAGCCGCAGAGGGCGCACCGGAGGGCGGCGGCCATGGCGGCTGCCGGCGCGGGCCTCCCCTCAGCAGCGGAGGTGCCGGTGCCGCCGCGCCATGGCACCGGGCGCTGCTGCCCTCGCAGGCCGGGGAGCGGGGCCGCCCCGAAACCCTTCCGCCTTGCCCCGGCCGGGCGGGGCGGGGCGGGGCGGCGGGCGGGCACCGCGGCCGCCCCGGGTCCGGCGGGCTTCGCCCTCCGCCCACGGGTCTGACCGCCTCCGAGCGCCGGGGGACATCGCCCGTGCCCCGGTCGGCTCAGCCCAGCTTTTCCCAAAGCCTCCCGCCTTCGCCAGGCTGCGTTCCCATGTCCGGAAGGAGCACACCCAGCCAGCACCCGAACCTTCCCCGCAGGTGTGGAAAGCTGGTCATGGGTGCCGTGGTTTAAAACATAGTAGTTAGATGCCTGGCTGCTTGGATACTCATAATCTTGAAAGAGCATCTTCAGCATACAGCCTGGCAGCTGGGAAGACGGGAGGTGAGAATAAAGTGGATAAATAACTAATACATAGACAGACATCAGATGACACATAGTCTCAAACCTGACCTTGAATGAAATTCCCACTGCCCGCAATACAAATGTTACCTGAGGAAAGGTTTATCTTCTGACTGCACCAAAGGTAGCAGGACGTTCAGTGTCCCTCATCAAAATCAGCATAAAACTGGGGGAAGGCGGAGCAGTTTTATTACTCACAGAGTAAAAAGGGTTCTTTCTCAAGCTATTACTCTTGCCAACTGAAAATACCAGTTCTTTGTGTGGGTTTAGTACATTTGTTTCTGGCCCCTTTGTCACTTCCTGTTATTAAACGAGGCTACAGGGCTGGTTTGGCTTTCCCTAGGATGGGCACAGTCCCACGGCCTTCGCTTATGCATGAGCGATTCCCCTGACTTCTGCCACTGTGGAGAGGTGCACACCAGCTACACTGTACAAACAGCAGCATCTTAGAGGGTCAGTGTGAGCGGAAGTTTCATTCACTAATTCTAAGGATGCACAAATCTGCAAATAATTAGCTTGTCAATAGCCAAACTGTCAGGTACTTACACCTACTCATTTCTTAACAGTAGTGCAGCAGCAGAATATATTCCAGCACCTTAGAAATTACTCTCAGCTATCCTGACCAAAAGAATGACTGCCACCCATGGCAGCCTGAAACTGCCTGTGGGCAGAAAAGTAGTACCTAAGCAGATCAACACAAGGTGAAAAAAGATGGTTTTTTTCAGCTGTGATACCTAAGTGTTCCCACAGGGAGTAAATTCTTAGCAGGCTAACTCATGTAGCTTTTCAAAGGCATATAGGAGCCACAGTAAAAATTCAGACAGGGATATGAAAAAGATTTCTTTTTATGAAGCACAAATGTTAAAGTATAATTGTACAATGCAGTAACTTTTAAATGTCATATTTTTAAAAATAAGTGTAGTATTCAATAATGGCACAAAATTATATTAAAAATTAGAAAGATGTGTATTTAATGCCTTGATTCACAGTAAAAACTCTTTTGTGAGTATTCTTATCTCTGCCTCCATTATTTCAATTGATCAGCTTTCCCTGCACAAACGTAGAAATCAGTTCACTGACTTGAATATAGCAAACCATCCAGCAAAAGAGGTTTCAGAGTGATCCATCAACAGAGCTAAAGAATAAAAAAGGAAAATTAAAAAAGCAGTCTGGTTGAGCGACCAGCCACTTACAACTCCTTGTAAGGCAAATTAACTTCTCACTTGAGTTAGAGAAAATATTTACTTTATAACAGCTAAAAGGTATAATTCACTATCAAACTGCAAAATGAATTAACTACTCTTTCTGCTGCATCTGAACAGTCATTTTTGTTTCTCTGTGGATAATTCAATCTGAATCATACCTGGAGCAACCTGGAGAGATCAGAGAAATATTTGTTAAAAATGAGTGTTGTGTATTTTCAGTGTTCAGGCATATACTCACAGAATGTTAAGAAAAGAAAAAGACAAGATCTGTATGTTGAGTCCAGAAATAAAAGTTGGACAACATCGATTCATATGTTATAAAGTAACAGTGGTTCTCACTTATTCATCTTCTTATGTATTCAGTTTTTTGGTCCATATCTGAATCTGATGAGTCACTTTCATCAGAAGAACAGGAGGAATTTTGCCATTCATGAGAGCTGCTAGGACAGTGTGGTTTCTGCACACTTTCTGTGTTATCCAGTTTTGCTTCAAAATCACAAGTACATTGCCAGTCAACTGGACCTTCTTGGGATGAAAGAAGAGCTGCAGAACTATCCACATTCTCTTCAGAGGTTCCCAACAGCACAGTTTTCAAGTTAATGGTAAAGCAAGCACTGTTCCTTTGTCTAGAAGAATAGTTACAGTTTACCTCAGAGAAAGGATTAAGTAACTCACTACTCGTGTTGTCTTCTTCAATGTCCATCTCATGCTCTTCAAAATCTTCTGGGTCAGCATCTGGATTTTCACTTGCCTGGCTGCTGCTGTTGTCACATGTACTATTTGTAGAATACTGCACAAATACATTTGTTGTGTCAGAGGAATGAGGTACTCGACTTATGATACCCCGCCTTGTATAGTCATGATTACTTATGGCATCACTGTCACTGTCATCACTGTCATCTTCATCACTGATGCCACCAATGGATTCATTTGCCTTTTTTTTAACCTCTTTGTAAATGATCTCTACAGAGGCTATTTCTTCAGATTCAAATGTCCAAGGTGAATAGGCTAATGTCCTAATGAATACCTAAGAGAGCAAAGTGAAAAAAATCAGCCAAATTTGCACACATGCACAGAAAAATATGAAAAAATACCCCCAGTCATGAGGTCATCAAACAAATGATCCTTTATGTGGCACATTTTTTGCTTTTTCTGCAGAGTTCAGGGCATCTAGGATTGTTCCCTCCTCCGTTCCTGTAAATATGACAGCCTTCACTACGAATCAAGGCACATTGCATTAGACAGCCTCAGAGAAATGACACTAGTGCCAAGCAGTTACCAGGTATGAAATGTTTCAATTCTAATTTTTAAGACATCTTTCTAAGAATAAAAGCTCATTTTAGACATACACCTTAAACCTGAGGTGAGTCTTGCAACTTTCTATTAGCTCTTGCAGTTACTGTGCAAAAGAGAAACCTTACATAGATGATCAATTTTAATGTCCTTTAGAAATGTATCATTTGAAGCAACTAACTATATAACAACCTAAGTCCCATTTTCTCAGTTTTACTCTGCACTTCTGAGGATTACTGAATATTCAAAGCATTGGAGGAAAATGTTGACAATAAAAAAATTAACCTTAGACACTATTTGGCAAAGTCATGTTCAGCAATCTTAGGGATATGAAGGTAATGACATAGCAAAGGACAGAAACATGAGGAAAAAAGTCTTAGAGAAAGTTGATACCAATCTACTCTGGATATGTTTGTAGAAAATGGAAAATACTTACACTGAAAAGCTCCACAGAACTAAGTGTAAAAGAAGTCAGACACTATTAAAAAAAAAAAAAAAAGCAAGCAAGCACAGATGGATAGAACAAGTCCCGGAAATCTTGTTATTTTTGCTTGAAATTTAGTGGCAGTTCAATCTCTTCTATTAAAATAAAAAATTAGCTGACTCAGGGCTGGCTTCCTCAAACACTAAAATGTGACACTTGATCACAGAAAAAGTCAAAGAAACATTATTTTATTCAAAATAGTGGAACAATTTGAGTGATGTATTACCATTACCCTTCTTTCTTCCTTAAATACTCCTTAATCATGGACTTTTTTGCCAATCACTGTATGTGACTACTGAGAATGCCTTAGCAGTTAGGAGGTGACGCAGATACTGTTTGCCTTGTGTACCTGCCCATCCTCCCCCCTACCCCAACACCAAATAAGTTTTCTTTCAGGGCTATGTTGTTTCTTTTCTTTTCCTTTGCTTTTTTTTGTTTTCATCCAACTCCAATATTCAGGTAGATCATGACAGCCTGGTCCAAGATTTAGTTTCTAAGATACTATGCCAGCTCTAGATTCTGGCAGAGATAATGTGCATATGAATATTCTTTTTTTTTTTTTCCTACTAAGTGTTCCACTACCAGGCATCCTTTTCACTAATGCCTGTTTATATCTGAATACAGTAATAAATCATTCCTGAGACTGGAGAAGGAAGACAGACATCAGGCTACCCAGAGAAGTGATCCTGAACTTGCTAGAAACAGTTCTGGAACTAATAACTAAGATACTTTTCTGGCAGGAACATATCCGCACATCTATGGTATGAGATACCTGTGAAACTGGAAGACTGGGGACCTGCAAGATATATCTTGTTTCAGTAAAGAGGATTTTTCCTTTGACTGAGAAGCTGTAACTGTTGATGTTACAAAGCAGACTCAGGTTTCCTGAAAAACAACATGCTTTAAACACTGCTTCCTCAAAGCAGTGTCGCATCTCTACGAAGGTCTCTGATGGTCTGCCCTTTGTCACCCTGTTGATGTGAACTGAGAGTAAGTTCTTATTTGCTGTGTGTGAGATCATTTCCAACCACCCAGATCCTGCTCTTACCAACCTGCTGAGCTTTAGCACTTCTTACATGCTGTCCTTGACTCCTTTTGTGGACAATAACCATGAAGCATAGCTTTAGAAAAAAATAAGTCTTAAGAGCACAAACAGTGACTCTTTTCTTCTCCAGATATGCCTAAATAACTGGCCCATCTTTTGGGGATAGTGAGACCAAAACTCCCAAATCTCGGCCATTTTTATGCGTCACTACAGGAACAATATGCTGTCCTGGTTTTGGCTGGGATAGAGTTAATTTTCTTCAGAGTAGCTAGTATAGGGCTACATTTCAGATTTGTGCTGGAAACAGTGTTAATAATTCAGGGATGTTTTAGTTATTGCTAAGCAGGCTTACACAGAGTCAAGGCCTTTTCTGCTTCTCACCCCACCCCACCAGGGAGTAGGCTGGGGGTACTCAAAAAGTTGGGAGGGGACACAGCTGGAACAGCTGACCTCAACTGACCAAAGGGATATTCCATGTCATATGACATCATACTCAGCATATAAAACAAGGGGAAGAAGAACAAAGGGGAAGACGTTCGGAGTGATGGCATTTGTCTTCTCCAAGTAACTGTTACATGTGATGGAGCCCTGCTTTCCTGGAGATGGCTGAACACCTGCCTGCTGATGGGGTGGCAGTTATACCCTCCCCAATAGAGACCAAAACTTCCTGACTGCTGACAGGAAAGAGTTAAACTAGAAGCTGTGGTTCTAGCTGCCCAGCCCACATGGGAGTCACATACACAGAGTGCCCCAAGTCACATACCCCAGCTACCTGAGTCTGGCAGAAAAACCTCATTAAATGAAACACCTCAGTTAAGAGAAGTCTCTAGACCCCTGACCATAGATGACCACAAGCCCCGATCCAACCTAAGGTATAAATGAAGCCCGCCGGAAGACTCCTTGGAAACAGTCTTCCTCGGAGCAGCAGGTCTGCAGTTGGAGACTCTCCCCTTAGATCAGGATGTTGTCTAAGGAAACTCCCTGGGGTTGAGTTCCTCACCCCATCGGTGAGTGATATGTGCATTCTGAGTCATTTTAAGCTTAGACGTAGTTACAGTTCACATAGCGATAGTTCCCAACTGACATCCTGAACCTGTAGATAAGTTGTGGTTGTCGCAGTGTTTACAATCAAATATCCCTGTTCAATCTAGCTGTTATATCTCAATACTACATAGCATTCCTGTTCAATTTGACCATTGCATTTTGATATCACTAAACAAAACTGACTTTAGAAACATATTGCTGTTGGCCTAGTGTTTCTGCAACAGATGGGAAGTAGTGAATGAATTCCTTGTTTTGCTTTGCTTGCACACGTGGCTGTTGCTTTACCAATTAAACTGTCTTTATCTCAACCCACAAGTTTTCTCACTTTTACCCTTCCGATTCTCTCCCCCATCCCAATGTGGGGGGAATGAGCAAGCAGCTGTGTGGTGCTTGGTTGCCGGCTGGGGTTAAACCACCACATGTGCCCATACCCAACTGGGTCTTAAAGCTACCTTCTGTCTTTTCAGCTTGCTTTCCTATGGAAACACGATAAAGAAAAGACCTTGAAGGGAAGTTTAAAATATTTGCTTTCAGTTGTAGACTCTTGCAAAATGCCTTTAAACTCCAGCAACCAGGGACCTGGCTAAACCATCCTCAAATCTTCAAATCCTCAAAACACTCTGATTTTTGGTGTAATAAATGGAAAAATATTACAGGTGTAATTGATTTTGTTCTTAGAGAGGAGTATAATGCTGCAGGGTGAAATAATGGAGGCAAAATGTGCTAGAAAATGGTTTTCTAAGGAGCAATGGATACACATTGCTCCTGAATGCTTTCAGAGCATCCTTCCTGGTGTGGAGAACAGGTCTTCTCCCTATTCACTTCACCTAAGAACTGGAGTAGGGTTTTTTGTTTTGGAGTTATTGCCCTGGCTCAGATAGTAGAAGAAATTTGTCTGCTGCTGGAAGGATTTACATATAAAGTAAGTTTCAAAGGACAAGGGGTTAATTGTCCTACGCTGGGTGCTCTGTGTACCATAAAGAGTTCATTTAAAGTCACTTTGGGGGGGGTTCTCCCCTTCACTGCTGCTTGACCCCTCTAACTTCATAGAATCACAGAACAGCCCAGGCTGGAAGGGACCTCTGAAGACCATCTGGTCCAACCTTTCATAGAGAGGGAGCCTAGATGAGATTATCTAGCACCCTGTCCCACCATATACTGAAAACCTCCAGTGATGGGGACTCCATCACATCCTTGGGGAGGTTGTTCCAGTGACTGATTGCTCTCACTGTAAAAAATTTCTTTCTTACATCAAGATTAAACCTCTCATGGTGCAACTTGTACCCATTGCCCCTTGTTTTGAGAGCCTCTATCCTGTTTGTACCCGCTCTTTAAGTACTGGAATACTGTAATGAGGTATCCCCTGAGCCTTCTCTTCTTCAGGGAGAGAAGACCTAACTCCTTCAGTCTTTCCTCACAGTGCAGGTTCTCCAGCCCTTTGCTCATCTTCATGTCCCTTCTCTGGACCCTCTCCAGTCTGTCCACATCTTTCTTGCACTGTGGGGACCAGAACTGGACATGATACTCCAGGTGTGGCCTGACAAGCACTGAGTAGGGTGGGATGATCACATCTCTATCTCTGTTAGTAACTTGTCACAGAAGTAGCAAGAAGTGGTTTTGAAAAAGACTGAATATTTGTTCTGCAGAACAGACATGATTTAGTAGCCTATAGACTATCTTTAACATAAGCAAACTGCAAATTAAAACATTATATGTACTTATATAACTTGTACCTGATGCACAGGATTAGAAATTTGAGATGGTAAACTTCCTCCTCCCAACCAGGAAGGTTAAATATGAGAATTATTACATACCAAGGTACGCGGAAGTGATTTTTTTTGAAGAATATAACCTCCTGCATGCATACACTTCAGGGCACCAGCTACCATCAGTGAAAAACATATAGCACCTGCAATTCCAACTGTATGATAATCTGCAAATGAAACAACCAACCAAACAAACATATATGAATGAAGTTTCCAATGACCACATTTCATATTTCACATTCAGAACAGCTATTTAGAATCACAGAATAATTTTGGTTAGAAGGGACCTCTGGAGGTCATCTGGTCCAAAGTCAAAACAGGACCAAATCTCAAATTAGGTTCAGGAATTAAAAAAGAAATTACACTACCTTTGATAACTATTTATGCAGTTAAGAGGAGCTTTGTATGGCTCACAGGATTAAGAATAGATTTGTAGACCCAAAGTGGATGGGGTTTTATATTTCACTTATAAATTCCCACAAAGTTTATCACTCAGAACGTACTTTCTCTCTTATTATTTTTAGGATTAATTGACTTGTAAATCTTCCTATGTAAAAAGAAAACACTTGCATATACTCAAGTCAGACAATCCATTCCTGCACCACAGCAGTACCTTGTTGAGCTACAGAGTCTGCAGTTACACATTTCCAGGCTGATGGGATGGAATGTTTGTTTAGAGATGCAGAGACCATAACAGACACACAGTAATTTCTATTTGGATACAATTCTTCAATGACCGTAGTAAAAATTTCTTCAGTGGTTTTCTCACGTGGCCTCTGCCGTGAAAGACAATGTTTTAAAGTTAGGTATTTGCCTAAAAAGAGATCCCCAGCCACTGATAAAACATTATGGCTATTTCAGAGAAATGCAGTAGCATGTGAAACCGCAAAAACTGACACAGGGGTTTACCTAGACAACTACTTCATCTCTAGTTCTAGCAGATGTGAAGATGCCTACCTTAACCCTGTTTGTGAAATATTGTATTATCAAAGATAAACTGCCTTCTGTCTCCAACTGTTGGTCACTATATGTCCCCTTGAAGTAGCCTCACATAGATTCTACAGATTTGAAACTGCAAGTGATATTCTGATTCAGAAATCGGGGGAAAAATATCCATGGCAGGCAAGCTGTGATTCTTCTTCTGTGACGCATGGCAGAATGAGTTAGACAGATTAAATTCCCAACAGGTACCTGTCTGACCTGCTGTTCAAAACTTCCACTACAGGCAGTCCATGCTCTAGTTAGGCAACTTATTCCAGTGCTTTGCGAGCCCAGGTATTAATGTCTCTCTTGGTGTTTAACCTAAAGTCTGCACAATTGCCAATTTCACTTCACTGCTTTCAGTCACAGTGAATGGTTTATTTCCTCCTTTTCTGTAGTAAATGTTTACATACTCAGAGACTCTGGCCTCTAGCTGTTCTCTGCTTGGTTACACTAAGTAGTGCCCTATTATTCCAGCATTTCCTCACAGATCATGTGTCAGGATCCCCCAGAGTCCTCACTGCTCCTTTTTGGATCCTGCTCAACTGGTCTGTGCCTTTTCTGAATCCCAGACTGGTGCAGGGTAGGTGGGCTTTACAAGTACTAAGTATGTAAAAATACAATTATTTTTTTTATCTCTCAGCAACATGTGAGTCACGTTTAGCTTGTAATATTACAGAATGCTCTCATCTGGCAAAACTGCTGCCCATATAGCTGTTACCACACTACTTACTACACAGACAATTATTCTTAGGTGTTATGCCTTGCATTGGTCCTTATTGAATTATCTCCTATTATTTTGAGATTATTCTTCATTTTGTGATGATCATTTTAAGTTCTAACCATGCCTATTTACCTCTATTTCAGCATATTAAAAAAGAAAAATTAAATAGTACCAGACCCAGAATAGGTTGTTTCAGAAACTAACTGGATACATATTTCCAGTTTGACAGAAAACTACCGAACTGCTTTCTCAACATGTTTTCCTATCAGCTGTGTATACACCTGCTAGTAGTTTCTGCTAAACTGTCTTTCCCTTGTCTTCCCAGACAATAGTCACCTAAGCCAGTGCCCTGTGCTTTATTTCAAATAAGGATACAGGACAACTAGTATTCCTCTTCTACACCTGCTACTCTGCAGTAAAAGGAAGCTAAGATTATGTTGGCCATTCTTTTTGTTTTCTTCTAAGTATGTTCTATTCACATATTTTCTTCTGTCAATCTGCTAACCATGACAGTCATTTTATGCTTTCTGTATTTCTCTCCTAAAGCACAAATAAAACAGAAAGTTCTTTACCTTATGCTCTCTATCAAGTGTTTTCAGTGTTATACCATAATCAAGCTCTTTATATATATCAATTAAAGACTGTAGCTTTTCATTTTTTCTGGCATGAGAGGTTGGCAGCTTTATGGTAACACTTATGCAGTTTAGACAGGAACTGATATTAACTTCTGGTGGTCCCAGGAACGCTATTGATAAAAAAAAAAGAAAGAGAAAAAAATGATGGAAAATATATATACTACGTATTCAGTACCAATTCTATTTCAGTGATGGATATATAGCTGACTAATCAGATTCCAGAGTATGTCACTGTTGTAAATCCACAAGGCCTTGCAATATTTAAGTTCCACGGTCAAATGATCTTTTCCCCCATGACTAGATTTTAAAAACAGAAACCAGTGGAGAGGAGTGAAGTAGGAAGGTGACAAAGGCTTTGCTTCAGCTCCACAGAGATGTGAGCTTTTTATCTATTTGAGAGGAAAACTGAGGTTAATGTATAGGAAAAGCTGATTACTTTCTTGCTCATCTTCATCTTCTAGTCACTCTCTGGAAGGAATTTTTGTAGAAATTCAGCGGTGTGTAGCCCTGCATATATTCATACTGGTTGCAAGGAAAGCTATAGACTGTCAAGTTTAGACTTGACAGCTGAGCTCCAAAGACTAGAAACTCTAGTGACAGTAGGACAGAGGACGTAGCAAAACACTGTTACACTTCTGTGAGACTTCCACTGAGTTCAAAGTAATCTCTCCAGTTCAGGTCCTCAGAACACATATGTGTTTGAAGAGCCATGCACTCTAATTGTCTCCTCTCTCCAAAACCACATATCCCTCAAGATCAGAGGAACTTCCGTAGTGAATCAAGCCCAAGATATTCTTTCCTCCAACACAGGAAAGAAGTAGGAATGTTGGAAAATGGTGTGAGACCAAATTATCTTTATAATCCTCCATTTCTGCATAGTGCATTGCAGAGGGGGGGGGGGGGAGGGGGGGGGAGGAACCATGAAAATTTAGAGTTTGCATTTCACTTTTGTCTCTTCCAGAAGCATGTACATTTTGATCAAGGCAGAGACTGGTCTGCCAACCTCTGCAAAATTCAAGAGAGCCATATACATTTGCTAACTACTTCTATTTCTGAAATAGGGTAGAAAGCAAAAGAAAAAGTTTAATGCTTAAAACAAATGTGAGCTTTCATCTACTCTCAAACAGAAAAGCATAGAATCATAGAATCATTCAGGTTGGAAAAGCCCTTTAAGATCACTGAGTCCAACTGTCAACCATGCCCACTAAACCATGTCCTGAAGTGCCTTGTCTACATGCTTTTTTAATACCTCCAGGGACAGTGACTCAACCACTTCCCTGGGCAGCCTGTTCCAATGCTTGCCAACCCTTTCAGTAAAGAAATTTTTCCTAATATCCAATCTAAACCTCCCCTACCACAACTTGAGGCCATTTCCTCTCATCCTATCACCAGCCACCTGACAGAAGAGACCAGCACCCACCTCACTACAACCTCCTTTTAGGTAGCTGTAGAGAGCGATAAGGTCTCCCCTCAGCCTCCTTTTCTCCAGACTAAACAACCTCAGTTCCCTCAGCCACTCCTCATAAGACTTGTGCTCCAGGCCCCTCACCAGCTTGATTGCCCTTCTCTGGACACGCTCCAGCACCTCAAAAAGCATGTCCTAGTCAAATGGTTGCACACTTACTCCTTTCTCATCTTTTGATTTAAGTTACAAACATTAGCTTAAATCTGGTTACAGTCAAATGTGGTTGTTCTCCTGGTTCTTTGTTATGAAGCCTTTCTGTCTTTGCTCAAATCCATCTGTCAACAGGAGTGAGATTCCACCATAGGTATTTGAAGGTACATATCAACTACACCCAGTACAGAAATATCTCAGAATATTGATTCTTTCCTATTCAGGCACTGTAAAACAAGAAAAGACTACAGGGTTCCTCTAAGTCTTGTGCCCTGGAAAACATGACTTCACTCAATGGCTTTGGTTTGAGCTAGAGAACTAATAGCAAAACATCCAATTTCAATTTACAAGTTGCCAGCTATGGACAATCAATCAGAGCAACCTGACAGTTTGTTCCAGTGGTCAATTCAAAATATGCCTCTTGTTCCCAGCTAAAATTTATCTAGTTTCAGCTTCCAGTCAGGGCACGCTGTTATGTTTTGTTTACAAGACTGAAGAAGCCTGCCATCATATTAACTAGTGGTCAACACACCTTCTGATCCTTCTCTTTATTAAACTAATGGCTGAAAGACTGAAGGCCTCCACCTCAAAGGGATGCTAACAAATCCTTCAGTTATCCTTGCAGTTATTCCCCCCATCCCCTCCAATTTTTCATCATTTCTGAGACTGTAAGTGGACACAGCAGTGGCTACCTCTGTGCTGAATTCAGAGGTAACATGACCTACTTCTCCTCTGTAGTCCTCCAATTGTTCCTCAATCTCGGTTACTTCAAAACTGAATACTAAGTACAAGGGGGAAGCCACCTCTAGCCTTAGAAGATGTCACAGCTAATAAGCTGCTTCTTTCAGCAAGAAAAGGGCAAAGAGCAGGCTGATGAACAAACAAGTAAATCTCTTCCCCTACACCTACTGCAGACATGGTATTTCTTTAACTCTTAACATTGACTATCTGAAGACACAAAACCAGTGTTGTTTTTTTTTTTTAAAGTTATATACCTTATGCACTTAGAGATTTTTGCTCTGTGCTTGTCAATGCTTGACACGATGCTATTTCCTCTATATTTATGTATATATTTTACTTCAAAACCAGAGCCTCATCCAGTTATCAGAACTACTGTAGCGACTAATTTTAGAAAGCTATCTACGTATTCTGTGTCTTGTAACTGACATGATACATTGTATACAAATTCATATTCTCTTAGATAAAGGAATAAGCTACTGACCAAGTTAGTTTGGAGTGTCTTACTGTAAAGCTAGCAGAATAGCATTTATACATCAGCTACAAATAAAAACTACTAAAATGAGCAAATGCAGACAGAGAACTTACTGTCACTAAGTGGCATAAAATGAAGTACAGAAGAATTTAACACTTCAGTTCCTGTGAATCTCTGAACCAATACAGAATAGTAAGCGAAAATATCTTTAAAATCGTCTGTCAGATTACAGGAGAGCTGTGTAATATCTGAACATTGTTTAGCAGTCTTCCAGTTCCTGTAAATCAAAACAAGTTTAAAAAAGATCAAAATAATCTGTCTGGATTCTCTGATACAAGAAAGCATGGCAGGGGAGAGGGGAAAAGCATTTCTGAGTAGAAAAACAGACAAACAAGAAAACGCCAGCCTTAGTATTTTGAGTCAATAAACATTGAAAGTAAAATTTGTGTCTTATAAAATAAGACTTGCCTGCGGTCAGTGTACAGCACACGATAGTATGTTGGCACAGTTGGATCACTTTTTGCCTGCCAGGACAAAATGTGCTGAAAATTGTAAGATTGCATTTGTAGGTTGTGAGGTGGCCCTCCCAGAAACCTTTCTAGAAAGGGAAAAAAAAGAACCAAACAAAAACAAACAACCCACCAGTATGAATGGCAAACAAATGTGAGATTGCAGCAATTCTAATAAATAAACCCAATTAGAGCAGCCCAATATTTGCCCCCAAATAAAGCAACCATAAAACAGAGTTCAGCACAACAGAAACAACAATGCAAAGGACTGTCCTCCTGTATTATATTTCTATTAAGTTCTTTCTTCAAAAAGCATGAAGTTTTAAAAAGATGCTTGGTGAGAACATGGCAAGTTTTTTGAACTGTGTTAGGAAAAGCATTTGAAAAACAATAAAAACTCTTACCAGGCAAGCTGCAACAAGCTGTAGACAGAATGCTGATATACACTGAAAAATGAAACTATGTATTAATATATTTGTATGTCTACAATATCTGATTATTAGCTTACTATTGGCAATATTAATTTGCAACAATAGAGATGATACTCAGTATTCCCTCAGTGGAACTGTTTCTTTCTTTCACATCATCTTCCTACTACTTTGCTCTACCCTTCCCTCCTTCCTCAGTGTATGGGATGTCCCCTTCCAACCTCTGTCATAAATTCACAGCTCCTAGGAGCTAGCTCTTCAATAACTACACTGTGGTTCAGGCTTATGCTGATCCCTGCCAGATGAGGGTGAAGACTCAGTGTGAATAAGTGTACCTAAGATGTTCCTATCAAATATTGTCTTAGAGGATTCTGACTATATTTCAGGTAGCTCACTGTCTATTAAATAACTCTTTAAGTCATGACAAGAACCTTAAAACCAGTCTGGGAAAAGATACTATTACTGCTTGAAGAACATTATTGAATCAGCTTCACAGATGTCCTTCTTTGCTATGCAGGGAGTCCTCGAGACTGTAGTTTAACAACTTTGGTATATTACTCACTGTCTTCAGCCAGCTAACTCCTATAACTCCCTAGTTCAGGCTCCATTTCATAACTCGCTCTCTATTTTGTGTCCTGTTTCTGTAACATTTCCCTCTGGGTGTTTAACTCTGCAACATCCTATTCTCTGCCTGCAAAAGAAAAGAAAAAACACCGCCAAAAGATGCTGCAACACTTCTCCTGTCACAAGGCATGGTTAAGGCCACATTCAGCCTGTCAGCTCAACAGAGGTAGCAGGCCAGCAGTGTTTTGGGTATTGTCATATTTTTGGATAGACGGTTTAGGTGTCAAGACAAAAGAGAGTTCATGCAGAAAAGTTTTAGGGAAAATAATGAAGTCACTTTGCAGATATTTCCATGGAGTTCGTCTAAAGCATGAGAAAAAGCATGCATGTTTGAAATTAAACTAATAACTTCTTTGGCCAGCTGAGTATGGGAGTCAATAAGAAAATAGGTCACAAAATGCCTTTAAAATGAGGACAGGAAGTTTATACTTGTCACACTCTGTCAGTCAGGCTGAACGTCCAAGTTATCTCTTGAACCCAGCCTTCTTGCAGAGGTCCCCACATTTTCTTGTATAACCTCCGTAAGAGATTGTTCATCCAGATTCTCACTGTATTCAGAATTCTTTTCCTTGACCAAGTCAGTCTTGCATCATGTGCATCTTTCCAGCATGGTGCTTCACAACATTCTTGAAATTATTGTTCTGACCCTTCTAATTTTTTTCTCAAGATCCTTTAGCTCCCTTCCACTTTGAGTGCAACAAATATAAAAATAATTGTCTTGACACCTAAACCCTCTACCCAAAAATACGACAATACCCAAAACACCACTGGCCTGCTACCTCTGTTGAACTGTGCTGATCAATACTGCCTTAACATGTTTTTTTATTCTCATCTCACTTAGAATGGTAACTTCTATAGCATGAGGAATGTCTTTGACTTTACATTTGTACAGCAACTAATGCAGTAGCACTCTGGTCCACAACTGAGGTTCTCAGGTGCCACAGTATGATAAATTATAACAGAACTACCTGATGTGTCAACGAGACGTGCCACAGTAAGAATGACTGTGAAAAGAGAAAAGAAATATGGGACATGCCTCATAAAAAATTAAAACAATCTTTATGGAGATCTACAAATAATTGATAGGACAGTACTAACACAGAATGGTTGACATTGGAAGGGACCTCCAGAGGTCATCTGGTCCAACCCCCAACTGTGTGAAACACAGTACCAGAAAGCATGTTCCTGGTAAAGTAGAGGGGATTCAGAATAGTGGTGGGTCAGTGGGAACTGTCCCATCCCAGACAGACTGGGAGAATTTCCTAATGGATTAATGAAGTTATTTTATGATCCTTGTCTACTTTTGCAGAGAGTACTGGAAGAGGAAAGGAAAAAATTGCTACTCAATTAAAGAGATATCTGCACAGAATCTATGGCTGCAGAGAAGTGCTTTAAAAATTGCCCTTTAATCAGGAGTGGGCACACACAGAAGCACACACAAATACACTTGGGCACCTAAGGTTGTTGAAATCATTTGGGACAGATACTTAACCAAGCACCTCTTATAAATCTGGCTCTTTGGACGTCTGTATCACAAACAACTATGCTCCCAGCATCCCTTCTGAAATTAGATGCAAAGAGATTAAGCAGCTCACTCGAGCTGCACATGCAGCAAATTTATATTTCCACAAGACAGAAAACCCATGTCTCTCAAGCTTCATTTTGCCATTCAAACCACAAACATCCTCTCTTGTATGTCTTCCTTTTGCACTTGTTCTTCTACATTATTACTGAATAATAAACATCCTCTTAGAGAAGTGCAGTTAAAAGTACAACAACTGATTTCTTGCCATGCAGTAACAGATCACCTATCTGGAAAAAACATCCAGTGGGTATAACAAAGCAATACTTTGAAAGTTATTATTCTTTACCTGAACACAAGCTCAGATTTGTAATAATTTGTGGCAGGAATTCTCCCTTCTCCGAAAGGCACACAGCCTTTAGCACATTAAGGCTATCCCCATTACAGAAACAGACAGTGTCAGTGCACACTCTAGTAACAACACACTTCGTTGGAGCCAGACCTTCGGATTAGGAGATGCAAACAGTCCTTTGCCATTCTCTCTTATGCCAGCCACCTCACATCTGTCAGCTGTCTTGCTGATATATTTCCTGTTGACATAAATGTTTTTCTATTCTGTCCATATTTGTGATTTTTAAATGCCTCTCCCCTATCAAAATCAAATTCTATTCATCTAGAGTTCAAACTGCCTCAGAACTTTATTTTAACAAACATGTTTAGCAAAGATAGTTGGAGAGTTGCAAAATTTTGTTTGTTGCACTTCTGTAAGTGACACAGACAAGAAAAAAAAAATCTTAGACCAAGTAACTAGGAAAATTAAGACTGGAGAAATAAAGATGGTCTGTAAACTGAATGGGGAATCTTCTTTATCTTATCCTTTTTACAGAATTAAATGATCCCATCCAAATAGTTTCTCACTACACCTACAGCTCAGCCAACAAACTATATTTGTTGTGCCTGCTAATCCAGAAACTGAGGAGTCCTGAAAAAAATTAGAATAAGAAATGAAAAACAGCACATCCAACTAAGAGTTCACTGGACATTTAGAGAGGCAGAATGCAGTATGCTGTTCCAAAGCATTTCTTTCTCACAGGAAAATCCTGGTTTATGTACAGAATGGTGTATGTAGAATGTAATATACTAGATACTTGATTCTGTGAATTATTCCAGGGAGAGCTCTGTAATAAGATGATTGTATTTTACTTCAGTAACTCAGGAGGAGTGTTAGTGAAAAATTAGCAGTACCACTCGTCTTACAATATAAAGCTATAGGCAACTTACCAAGTTGACAAAAATGCACTGGCCCACCCATCGATGTTTCCATAGTGATTAAGAAATGTAACCTACTGATTGTGAAATAAACATTTTGCTTCTGTACCTGCAAATATATTTAAAAAAAAAATATCACATTCAGCAAATCATCTTAGTAAATTACTTGCAAGTAAAACAATTTCTATGTACAAAGAATTATTTTAACCTCTTCAAAGTTTGGGGGGAGGTGGTGGTACTGAAACAATTACTGCTGGGGGGGGGGGGCAGGCGGGCAAGGATCCTCGGATTAAACAGGCAATTTTATGACAATAGCACTTTCCTTTTTTCAAGTGGAAAGGGCTATTACCGTTTCAAATAAATACAGAAAACATCATATGATTATTTGTATTAATTTTACATGAAGATAGCATCTGAAAATTCTATGCCACTTACTCCAACTTATTAAATACAATGAAAATAAACACTGCTTGGCTTTATTTGAAATATTACAGGAACTCATCACTGTTGTAAAAAATGTTTCCAGAAAGACAGTAGATCAAGAGGGAGGTTCGGAAAAAAAAATTTATAAAATTATTAATTATAAGGAAGTTATGAAGTCTGTTACAATTTTTTAATACCTAAGACCTATTAAAATAGTCCATCTCGTCAATATTATTATTTTACTCTATTTATTATCCTCAGAGCATTAATATTTGCAGGATCTGGTTTTGAATTACAGGCAAAGTACTAAGGAACAACTGTGAATCTATAGATGGCCAGGCAAGGGTATAACTATTTCCAAAGAATCTTCTCCTCAAGTTTAATACAAATAAATTGGGTTTTAATTTAAAATGGTTTTAAAATAGAACTTAAATTATTTTTTCTGCAAAACAAACAGCTCAAAAATTAAAATCACGACAGAGCATACTATGGTTATACTTAACACAGTATGTTCAGTCAAGTGAATTAAAAAAACCCTTATCTGAGATGTCAATCTTCCCCTGCTCAAACTTTTAGCATGACTATAGGAAGGCACTGGATAAATGTTAAGAACCTGTAGCTGTGCAACTGATAATCATAACTCCACAGACAAAGAGAATGCTCTTTTCATTTCAGTTTGGTTCATTTTATTCACTCATTCAAGCATGAGGAATATTTAGGAGAAATAAATTATCAGTCTTCCTCTTTTCAATCAAAATTAAAAACGATGGATGAGAAAATAACATTTACTAGTTACAAAATCTTTAAGTTTATCACTGATATCAACAAACTAGAAAGCAATTAAGTCACATATATCTATCAAGTCCATTTAGTTTTGCCACTAGTGAATGTGACAGAAGGTAAAATAATTTGACTTTCTCATTCAGATCAAGCTTACAGATTAAACAAGTAGGAAAAAAAAAAAAATCTTTCTACTTCAACAAGGGCACCGGCTTTGTTCATAAGTCACACAGAAACCTAATGTCAAATGATGTTACCTTCACAGTCATTTTAAACAAACAGTTACACCTGCAGGATCTGATTTTCCAGGCTGTTCAAAGTTTTCTCTTAAGGGGAAAACTTTGAGGATCCTGAATTCACTTCGGAAAATATCTCCTTTATATCTTAATCCTTGCAATTAATCACAAGACATGTTCAAAGCACTTCATATACAGTATTAAGCAATCAATGTATTTGCGTACCTTTGATCCTTGCTGTACATTCTGTCATGAATAACAACTATCCCACTCTTGGAATCTGAAGCAACTTGTGTATGGCTCTGTATGCTGAGCAACACGCGTATCTTACATGATGCATATTCAAAGCCAAGTTATATGTTTAGCACCTTAGAATATGTAAGAAAAATGTGACAAAACAGGTTCATCCCCGAGTTTGCACAGTTGTCTAAATCTGGATGTCCTCTGCAGATCTATCAATGCCAGTGAAATTCCAGGGGAAATTCCAGGGAAAAACCATTTCTGTCAGAACTCTGATTAGCTTTTGTTACTCCTCCTCTTCAGAGCTTCAGCAATCCCTGGAAAGAAGCCATGGAAATACTAGTGAGTCCAGCATCCACTCACCTCAACAGCCCCGGGCTCTCAGTAACTCCCCTGAGAGCTGCCTGAAGCCACCAGCGCTTTCAAAACTCAGCTTCACACTTCCATGTCATCTTCAGTGGCAGCTCATTTTTAACTGGAGTTCAGGCTGGGTTGTTTTGTATTTGCTTCCAGTCAGAAAAAAACCAAGCTTTGAAGTTTTGAAAGTCACTGGCTGGTACTTCTGAAAAGCTCCACATCAGTAAAGCAGAAAACACGCCCTATATTCTTTGAAACGAGCAGGTGGTGTATTTATTTATAGAAATCTACTTATCAGAATATTGAGAGAGAGACAGAGAGAGGGACAGAGACCACAGGAGATGCCCACAGGAGATGTTTCAGGCAGAGAAGTCAGAGGAGGAATGTTCTAAACCTACACAGGTAATACAACATATGGATCAACTTTACTACTGAAACCATGTGAACCAGGGAACCGTGCTGTGGGTTGCAATGTTATGCCCACTCTCTGTTCCTGGCTTTGCTGGGGGACTTCAGATAAGTTGCTTCTAAGGATACTGAAATCGTATAACCTTAATAATCCAAGCGCCCTAACCAGAAGCCCATTTTCCATACAGTGCCAGGTGTGCTCCTGGTGAGCCGGACGTGCCCCTGGAGGAACCAGAGTGGGGACATGCAGCATTAAAACATCCCCACAGACTGCCCGGTGCCGCTCCAGCGCGGCAGGGGAGACAACGGAACCGCACTTGCGACAACGGGCTCGGTCAGATTCTACCGTTGCCTGGTTTTCCTTACAAATTTCTAGCCTCGAGCTACGCAACTACCTGCGTCAAACCCAGCTACACCGCACCTCGCAGGCTACCGCTGCGGTCAATTTTGCATTCAGTGACACTGCCGCAGAAAGATTCCCAATAACTCGCTGTTTCTATGTGCGATTCGGCTGGTATTACGCCAAAACGTGCTGCGGGGACATGGATTTCGGCCAACAGCGACCTGCACCAGGCGCCCAGCGAAGCCCTAACAGAAACCAGAGACCCTTCCAGGCAATACCGGCAGCAGACCGCAGCTCAGCAAGCCAGGCCTAGCGCCCACGGACACCTCCCCGCGCCGAGGGAGAAGGGGGAGCACCCCGCGACGCTCCGCCGGCCGCGGTCGGCCCGGGCCCTGGGGCGGTGAGGGGCTGCCCCAGACCTCGCTCCGGCCGCTCTAACGGAACGCTTCCAACGCCCACACCCCGGACGGGCGGCCACCCACTAAGGGAAAGAGGACACACGCCACCGCCTTCCCGGCCGTACCTGGCAGCAGGCGGCATCCCTGCGGGGCTCGGCTCCGCTCCGCGCCGGCTCCCCACGGCAGCCCCGCCAGGCCGCGGGAGAGGTGCCGGCCACGGGCGCCGGACGGGAAATGGCGGCGGCGACGCTGAGGCGCAGGGCGCGCGGCTGGCCCCGCCCCCGCCGCCGGCCCGTTGCCGGGGGTAGAGGGGGTGGGGGCAGGGAGCCCAGGGTGTGGGGCGAGGTCTGTCAGGGCCGCTGGGCCGCGGCCGGGGGGCGCCGGTTCGTCCGGAGCGGGGTCTGCGCCTCGCCGGTGGCCGGAGGCTCCCCTGGCGAGCGAAGCACAGCTTCCCTCCCCACCCCACACTGGCGGAAAGCGGTTTCTGCTTTTGTTTCGCTTTCTTTTACCCGCCCCGGTCGTTGGTGCTTGTCGTGAAGGGAGCCTGGGCAGAAAGCTGCGAAGGCGCTTGCTGATCGCCTTCCTCGTCTGCGGCCTCCTTGGTCCTTAGCGTTGAGGGAGCACGGTGCTGCTGATCAGAGTTTTGTAAATATTTGCCCTAATGGGCACCCAAATGGATGAGGTGTCCTCTGGCCAAGTATTTTCTGATAGTGGAGACAGCAGTGCTGTGGTGTTGAATATAGCCTGTATCGTGTCATGTGAGGGGTCTCCGTGAGAAGATCTTGGTACCTACCTGAGGCGAGCGAGGGGTAAGAAACCGCGTCTGGTCAGCGGCCATGTCCCACTGCACCTGCAGCCTCACTGACTACGCCGCCGTGTCCGCCGGCCTCCGTTTCCTCACTGATGGAGATATGTGTGATTTTGGGAGTTGTTTTGGCGGTTGGACACGAGGCTATGCTGCATCTCCTTGAGCCGTACAAGGCAAAGCAAACCTGAGATTTCCAATCACCATCTTTTAGGCTCCTACAAACTTTATGGTTAAGTGTATATATTGCTTTAACCTATGAGTAGCTCAAAAGTAGTGAAGACAGTTTTTCTCCATTTTACTTCATGAAGAAATAACCTTGGATCTGAGATACAAACTGAAGAAATCCCAGTTCTGACTAGAAACTCCAGGCCGGCTAAATTCACTGTATGTCTTTGCATGAGTTTGTCTCATGAGTGAGTATTAGATGTGGCACCATTGTTTGTATTTCTTGATTCTAGTTTGTCATGGTTTAACTCCAGCCAGCAATCAAGCACTACCCGGCCACTTGCTCACTCCCTCTCAGTGGGATGGGGGAGAAAATCAGAAGGGTAAAAGTGAGAAAACTTCATGGGTTGAGATAAAGACAGTTTAATAGGTATAGCAAAAGTCGTGTGTGTAAGCACAGCAAAACAAGGAATTCATTCACTGCTTCCCATCAGCAGGCAGTTCAGCCAGCTCTGGGAAAGCAGGGCTCCATCACATGTAACAGTTACTTGGGAAGACAAATGCCATCACTCCGAACGTCCTCCCCTTCCTTCTTCCCCCAGCTTTATATGCTCAGCATGACATTGTATGTTACGGAATAACCCTTTGGTCAGTTGGGATCAGCTGTCCCAGCTGTGTCCCCTCCCAACTTTCTGGGCACCCCCAGCCTACTTGCCAGTGGGGTGGGGTGAGAAGGAGAAAAGGCCTTGACTCTGTGTAAGCACTGCTCAGCAGTAACAAAATCATCTAGGCATTATCAACACTGTTTTCAGCACAAATCCAAAACATAGCCCCATACTAGCTACTCTGAAGAAAATTAACTCTATCCCAGCCAAAACCAGCACACAGTTCCAAACTAACTGTTTCGAAGGGCAGAACATTTACCTGGAAGCAGAGCCTGGAATGAAAATCAGAAGGAAAATTGAAATTTTAATGATATTCTGCCTTAATAATTTCTGCCACAGTAGTACTGTGCCTTTTGGTACGCCTACATCTGCTTTATACCTCTGACACTGCCTTCCCATGGCTCACTCAGCTTCTGCCTATCCAAACATAAAGGTCTCCAAAAGTCTAATTTTTATTTTGTTGTTCTTGTTTCCATTGCTCCTGCATGCATTTCTTTTCTTAAGGCTGTTTTACCTGTGAGCCTTTTTATTTTTTGTTATCTGCTTTTTCATCATTATCTTTAGTGAAACCTCTTCCCTATTTCCTGCCATCTTTGCAGAAGTTCCCCCAAACTCTGTTGTTCTTTCCTGCTATCAGATGGGTTCACTGGTTCTTTTGCTTTCTCAGCACTTCATGCTGAAGATGCTGAAATTTAGCTGCACTTTTTTTCTCTTTACATTTCCTTCTCCCTTTTGGTGATCATTCCTTGCCTCTCCACTTCTTTAAACTATAAATACAGCAAAAAGTGAGATCTCCAGCTTTCTCACCAGCCTTCCTCATTGTCCCCAGTAATAATGCTGTCACTTGGTCATCCAGTGAATCTTCTGTCTGGCCTAGGTACAGGAGGGATGAAGCAACCTTCAAGTCACTGGCTCCATTGCGTGAGGGGGAGAGAGTGGTGAGGGAAAAAGCTTAAGTGAGCAACAGCAGGAGAGGAAAGTGTTCAGCAGCTTTGGCTCATGCAGGAATCAGCTACTTTGCCTTTGACTCTTCAGATGCAGGGACTCCTTCACCTGCTTGCCTATCTACCTACCTTGTGATGAGGAAGCCAGCAAAAAGGAGACCATATTATGGGAGATTGTTATTCACCAATATTTTTAGGGGTAAAGGGAGAAGAATTTTTCTGGGAGGAGTAAGGACATGGGCCTTCAGCCTGAATGATTGGCAAAAAAGCAAGAAAAACCTTGGAAAAGGAGCCTTTCGGAAAAGGTGTAGCAGAAGATCCAGTGGATCAGGTTCCTTTTTTATAGGTGCCCAGCTAGTGGCCGCAGGGAACTGTTTACATCCATGCAGTGATGCTGAGTAAGCTTGTCTGTAAACCTCTTAGAATAAAATTGCAGTTTGCCACATTAGTTGTGTGCTGGTATCTGTGTTATCCTTTACCCATGCTGAAAGCCAACTTCACAATCTCTGGTATCACTGAATATTTTAACTTTAGGGTATGTCTTTTTTTGCTTTTGTTTTTTCCTTTCCGTGGCTGCTGGCTCATTCTTTTTTGCACAGACTAACAGAGAGTACCCAGCGCTGAATTGTTCCCTTGGCTGGTGGCATACCCTTGAGCTGCAAGGTTGCTGAATTACCTGAAGAGCACTTGATCCTTTTCGCAAGTTAAAATCCCTCTCACTTACATGTGGTATCTGTTAATGTTTTGCTTTCTTCTGCCATGCGGAATGTTTTTCTTTATAACTAGCCTCAGGGTCTTTCTTACATTGTTTCCCATTCCTGGAATTACGCCCTTCCTGCATTTGTTTATTTTTTAAATAAGGAAACACTTTCCTTATTTGGACTAATTTTTCATAATACCATACTTGTTATTTCTATTTAAGTAGGGTTCTCCTTCCATGGGCTTCAGAGCCCTTTGCAGGGGATGGGAAAGTATTATTATTTCATAGGTGAGATGACTAAGACAGAGAGGTAAGAAGGTCTGTTTTCAAAGGTGCTTGACCCTCCCAACCCTTGGCGATTTTAGGGTGAGTTACAGGTTATTGGCAGTCCTTGTAACTAGGATTAAAACCAGAAATTACTTGTCCAAGGTTATCCTGTATGTTGGTGGCGAAGGAGAGCTAGAACTCCGTTTTCACAAATTTTTGGTCAAGTCACCAGGCCGTAGCTATTACCAATATAAATATAAATTGCCTCCCATAATAAGCTGTCTGTGACTTAGAGGTAAATGTATCCTTGGGTGCTGATATATTACTGCCACTCCTAGCTGGTCCTGATTCTGGAGCACTCAGCAAAGTACTTCCACTCAGGTACTGACCCAATGCAGATGGGGAGGAGGGTAGGACTACAAGCAAGGAATAGTGAAAAGGTGGCTAGTGCAAAGTATAAAGCCTCTCGATTTTGGCAGCTCAGCTTGCATTTTGCATGAAAGAAAAGTTGTGCTGAAGCTAATTCCCATGAAAGAAAAATGTACTGATGCTCAGCTCTACCAGAAACAAGATTCTGTAATGAAAACTCTGGTAGTTTTGGGGAGTTTGGTTGGTTGGTTTTGGCTTGGTTTGTTTGGGGGTTTTTTGGGTGTTTGTTTGGTGGTGGGTTTTTTTTGTTTTGTTGTTTGGTTTTTTTTTTTAATGTAGAGAATGTCTCCATCTGTTGCACTTCAGGTGAAAAATTACCTGTAGAATTTGTAAATGAAATGGGGAGCCTGACCTTGGGCTCTGCCATAGTAAACACTGGCATTCTTCAAAGAAAATTGGGAAGAAGTTGCACAGGCTAAATACACTGGTATGGGAGACAATTATTTTCTTAGTTCTGTTAGTGTGTGTGTGTGTGTGTGTGTATGTGCACGTGTGTGTTTATACATAAATATATATTTGTGTGCATGTAACGTTGATCAGTTGCTCTCTGAGAGATCATCTGATGCATTACTTGCACAACGTCAATGCTGGATGAAGAGCAGCTCATTACATGTGAAACATGCTGTGTGAAGCTGATACTGGGGAGAAAGGAAGGCATTTTGAGGAAGTAACTGAGATGCTAAATTCCCTATTCAATGAAGGCATCTGCCCTCTATTTCTGTTTCTCTTGTAGCAATGTAAGGTTACATAAAATAATCTGGAGAGTTCGCTGTGGTTAATCTGTTATGATGAATCAAATTTAATTTAGAGTCAGATTATTCCTCAGGATTAAATGTACTGCTGCTAACCCATCAAATACATGATTGTTAAAAGAGCAGGAAATTTTAAAACTAGATTCAAAACTAATATAAGAAAGGCAAAGTTTACAAAAGGTTAACTAACGTAGAAGTCTCTGTCATCCATTTGTTCTGGTCTGAGCAGAGAGAGGTGGCTGCTCTTTCATTGGGGCAATGGCAGAAACATTTCCTTCTGTGTTTTAGTACTTCGAATTTGGAGCAGGAATCTTAACACACAGTGCCTGTGTTAAAAGTTAGATTTTAACACTGGTAAAGTAAGCACCCTCTCTTTTCAGTTGTCACTTTGCTCTTCAGTTTTTGAATGCAGGCTGTCTGGGAGAAAAGTCTCATCAGTCTAGACCAACACAAGGTCAGACCATCGCTGTCTGTGCAGGCCACAGCTTACAGAGATTGTTCAGAGGTCCAAAGGATTCTAAGAATATCACAACAAGCCAGCCTGGGACATGACAAAAAGATCATCCTGTTCCTCTCTGGAGCTACTGTGGTATCTAGACAAGCCAAAGAATTGCCAGCTGTGGGCAAGTCTGTGGGTGCAACTGCTGCTGTAGAACTGGAGGAGTAAGCACAGCAGCTAAACACACATGGCAGTCCCCATGCTGTGCTGCACAGGATGGTAGTTCCCAACCTTTTTGGAATAACAGACCATTAACACACCTCTGCTCTTGTGGCTGCTCAGCCTAATTGTGCTCAATAGTTTTTACTATTAAAGATGATCATGTGTGTATGCCATAACCCAGGACAGGCAGTAGCATGAAAATAATTCAAATGATAATTTCAAAATAGCTCAACAAGCTGGTATGTATCATGAAGTTTTGCACTGGTACATCTGTTTTTTTCCCTGATATGAAGGAAATTCCTAGTGTGCACATAGGTCTTGTTTGGCTTGACCTAATTTCTGCTGATAGCTGCTTCTGCTTGCACACCCCGAAACATTCTGTTTTCTGCCATTCATGCACCATGTTGACCTTTTTGACTGTATTATTGTTATGGCGATTCCAGGTTGCAAAATCATTGCTATAGTAGTTGGCTACTGACAGGTTTGTTGGTAAAACTGGCCTATTGTAAAGGAAGAAAGAATAAAGAAAGGTGAAGAAAGAATAAAGATGTAGAAAGACAGGACTGAGGTGCTCTTATTTTCTTTGTGAATTCGTGGGGCACTCATTTCATCTCGCACATCCAATTGAGATATCCTCAACTTTTCCATGTCCTGTGTTATTTCATTTCTTCTCCTTACATACTATTACTTTCCCCCTGCTGATGCTGATACCTCTAGTAAGGGCCAATCCTCTATAGAGGCAGGGTTTCACTAAGTATATAAATGCTGGGAATTGATTAAAACTAGTACAAAGTGTTGTGAGCCTGTCTTCCAATTGCTATGCTTACTGTCAACATTAGTACTGGTGCACCTGATTTTGTGATAGTGGTGGGGAGAACGTTGTTATACAATTTCCAGGTGTAGGCATCTTTATATAACCTTCCCCAATTATTACTTCTGACACATCTATTTCTATTAAATCTTATTTCTGTTTTTGCTATCTTTATTTTGTTCTGAGTTCAACTGTGTGGACTGTTCTGAAACTTCAGTAGAACCAAAACTAGGAGACACTGCCCCTTCCCCCTATTTTTTTTTAATTTGTGTACAGCCCTATAATTTTTTTTTTTGTATGTTCATGTTTGCAATCTAGGATCAGAAAGAAATAAAAAATGGGCAAGATTTTGAGAAGTAATTTTTAATTCTTTCCTGATTAAAGAAATTGGAATGCCATCTTTTTTGGCCTGAAGGTGATGCTGTTTCTCTAGGAAAAAGTATCGGAAAAGACATTGAAGAGGAGTACTTTGGAAGTCTTTTAGAAAGTACTTGCATTAAAACTAGAAACACACCTATTTATGCTCTTCAACTTTGTGTTAATAAGATTTCATCAACACTTTGGAAGACTGAGACCTCTCTTAGCAGAACTCAATTGTACTTTATTAAACCTTTCAGCATATCATGGACTAGCACACTAAAAATAGGAGCCATTATATTTTTTTTTATTATTCATGCATATCTTCAGTCTGTCTTCTTCTGTTGGTCATATGCTTTGACATCCTTTCAGATTTGTTGGTGGGAGAGAGGTGTGGTTTCTGTGCAAGTCCCCACAAAAGATGCTTATGCTTATTTGTTTTGAAATATTTCAGTGTGCAAAGTTGAGAAACAGAGGAGGTTTCCAGTATTACTTCAGTACCTTGTGAATAACTCATTTCAGTCAGTTTTCACCACCTCTGTGTTTTGACTCAGATTGTAATAGGTAGGCAAATTTCTGAATTTTGGCCCAACTTCCTTGTCCCTTTGTAGGCTTAGCAAACTGGTGAGATCCTTCTGCTTTCTCCTAAGAAATCTTTTGTTTCTTGAAAGATTGCTTAAAATCCAATTCCAGTCTTAGATGTCTCTAGAAGTGGCCTGTCACCTTCAGGTGTCACCTGTGCCACCTCTGTGTCTCAACTTGCAGGCCAATTAATCCTGACGGGGGAGAGAACTTGCCTTCATCCTCAAATTGGGTGGGTAGGGAAGGGTGTCACCTACTGCCTTTGGTGGCAGGGCCTTAGATGCCGTACATTTCTGGTATGGCATAGCCCTTTGTTATTTCTGGAGTGTGAGGGAATGTAGGACTCTAGGATAGGTTAGACAGCGGGTGCAGGAGGTTTTTCTTCCACATAGGCATATGTTGGCTCTGCACTGTTCAGCATGTTCAGAAATCACCTGGAAAAGGGAGCAGGCAAAGTTTACTGCTAGTGTGAAATTATGCAGGGTAGAAGTATTTTGCAATATTTCCCAGCTGTCACTGGGCTACTGGATAGATTAAAATGGCAGATGAAATTAAATGTTAAGGTATGACCAATGCTTAACCCATTTTTACATTATTCCTGAGGTCTGTGCTGCTGGCTGCTGCATGAGACAGGACACAGGTATAACTGAATTTTAGGTATGTTGAAATCTGTCTGAGCTTATGTCCTTATGGCTGCAGAATCAGGAGGACAGACTCAGACTGCGGGACATCCAAGCCAGGTGTGCTTAGGGATAACAGGATTGTGTGAACATGGGCTGTTTCAGTGCCTGTGAACTCCCGGAGGTTCCTTGTGAAGTTTCAGGTGCTGTGAAGGCTCCAAACTCCCCGTGAACCTACTAGGCATAATGGCTCCAGGAACAGAGCTGAGTTCCCACATACGACTGCTATGTAGAAGAAATAAAATCTGCAGGCATGCCAAGACATGTGAAACTCAATCTTATGTAGAGCTGATGGCATTTCAACTGCACAGAGAAAGATTCTCTTTCGTGTTTGCAGAAAATGGATTGTCCATCAGGCCTTTTCCTTGCTTAAGCCTCTACACCTGGGTTGTGGAGGTCCTTGCTGTACAGGTTCTGCTTCTTCTGTCTTACATGCCTTGCACTGCATCCTGCCTGCGTTGTATTGTGAGTCATGTAGGTAATGACCTCTCTCTGGGTAAAGATAGCTGTCAGGCCATGTGGATATAAAAGGTGACTGCTGCTGATTTCTGATTTTTGACTGGGATTTTGAGACACTTCTGTAACAGCAATGAGAAATATTACCTTTCAACACTGTTTATTCTAGAGAATCTGCTAACTTTTCTCTGAAAACTGCTGTCTTAAGTAACCTTGATCATTTTCTCACAGGATATGCAGGTGCTAGACTCGCTTACCATGATCTGCAAAATTTAATTTGATCTCTACATGGTTTATTATGTAGAGAATCACAACTGGAAACACGATGTTGTACTCCCTGTTGTCTAGTAAATACTTTTCACCACAAAATTTGTCCCATGCTGTTTGTCTGGAAGAAAAGAACTAAAGACGGGAAGTATTTTTGCAGTTTTATAGTGACTTTTATGTGCTCTCTAAAATACGGTTTGTGTTTGAAAATGAAGGTCTGAATAAGCCTTTCGTTTCTGGTTGGATAATCAGTATTGGCAGCTTACCACTTGTTAAGCAGTCTCAACAAAAGTTTGGTTAAATTTCTGTGCAACTTTGCATGACAGATAGGAAAAGAGTGCTAGACAGTACTTGCCCGTGGCCCTGCTCTTTGGCTGTTGTACACAGTGCAATGTTCTTGTGAAAAAGGGAGCACTTTAAAATATAACTCATACCTGCTTTGAAACTTTGGCTGAAGATCTAGTCAGGGACTAAAAAGAAAGTTTTGAGCAAGTACAGTGAAGTATAGTTCATTCAGTATTTCACAGTTCTAGGATAGTTATAACGGTTGCTATGCATGAGGACCATGTATGTATATACATCCCAGATGGGTGGGCAGGAAACAGTGCTTATCCTTGCCTTATAATGGCACAGTGGAAGTCATGATTATGCTTCTAGATGGGACACTTATTTTGGTTGGGAAGATGTGGCCACTTCCTAGTGTAAAATTAACCTTTCAGAAAGTACTGCACCTCCTTTCCTAGATATGCACATATTGCTGCATATTTGTACATCTTACTCTAAATGTGTTGTATAGAATAAATCCAAATCTACTTTTACTACTAGTAGTAGTACTAATTGCATGAACACAGGTTTTGTACAAGCAAGTTAATATATGAACTCTTTTCCATGTAACTACATCTCTGTGCTTTGGATGTGGCTGTTTGCAAGGCAGATGCACAGATCAGTACTTTAGATCTCTTCTTTTTTAATGGTTGAAGCTTTAATTTAAAATCATGTTAGTGTTCTGTTACTTGATTGAATAAAGCACATCCTCTTCAGTCCTATTAATTAAATATTTTCTCCTGCATGTGAGGTAGTTATAATACAAACAGAGAAGTCTTAAATAAAAAAAAGAAATAAAACAAAATCAGGACATTTACTGAATATGTTCTTACATTTAAAATGTCTACTATAATGACTACTTCCAGTAACTAAACACAATACTGTATCATCACATAACAGCACTGAGTGTAATGAAAACAACCATGGGAACCACCTTCATACGAAGCCCCCGTGAAACATCCATTTCTAGGCATGGAGTAAACCATGGATGAAATTGTTGTACAGTTTAAATATAAAATACATGTGAAAAAAATCTGGTTTAATACTTACTAATTGGAAGATAGATTACAGAGAATTAATTTGCCTGGCTAATGTTACTAACAACTTTTCCTCTTTATTAAAATGATTCTGCTAGCCTTTGATGCCTTGGTATATCCTATAACTGAGTTGGGATCTGATCTGATATCATGCTAACAGTGAATTTGGTACCTGGCCCATAGTTTTCACTGCCTGTAGTACAATAACTAAAACAATATAGGTATGACTTGTTAAGCCAAATTCTGCATGAACTCATGCCACCTCAGTGAAGTCAATGAACCTAGTAGGGTTTTCAGTAGGGTGGTACAGAATCTAGTCTCTGGTGATTTACGTTCGTTAAAAACCAGCACTGAGCTAGAAGACTATCAAATGCTTTCTGGCGCTGCTAAACACTCAGAAACAGTTTGATTTTTTTTCAGAATACTCAGTTTTGGAAGAACTTTCATCAACCTGTCATTGATTAGCACCTGGTAGGTGTAGAGAGCTGCAGAAACTGCACAATCCTGGAGCATATGATAACATATTATTCCTAGTGTGGAACCATTAGTTTCACAGTTTTATCAGATAAATAGAAACATAGAAACATGTAGTAAGTGTTACTCTAAGCAGAGCATGCATCAGCTGGGATTTCACTGTCTGCAGGTTTCAAATTCAGTGGTGTCCCCAAGGGTTAATCAATATTGATGGCAATTATTCTTAGTCCACACACCAAATGAAATGAACACTTATATTTTTCCTGTTTTGCTTTGTCTCTTCACTAAGATGTAACACAGAAATACCAAAATAATAAAAAGATTGTGTTGTAGCTGCAGCAGGCTGACAGAGTAGTTAGATTTATTTTGTATCAGGTGTTGTTCAATAACAGTCTCTGTTGCCTTAGTCCTTTGGGAGAAGGACGACGTGTAGCAGCTCTCTTCAGTGCAAAAGAATGAAAAATCCCAACAGCCTTGATTTGAGGGACATGTGAAGACGGTACCTCAGGGGGTTTTATTTCTGTTTTCCCTTTTGTAAACTTCAGCTTCTGGAAAGCTGGTGGCTTAGATCCCTGGGAAGTTTTTCTCAGTATTTGACAGGCACTGTGTCTAACATGACATGCATCAAACCACAGTACGGTTGCTAAATAGAGGTGATGAAACTTAGGTGTTACTGTAGCCCTGGAAGCATTTACATACATCCTTGGTCTTACCCGCACAAATTGTCTCAGTGAAATAAATGAGATGATAATTAAATCCTTACATGAGTGCATGTGAGTAAAGGGCCTTAAAATGGTGGAGAAAGAGTGTAAAATCTTCCACTGCCCAGCAGTGGGATTTTCAGCCTACAAAAGCTGTCAGGATCTGGACATTTGGTTTGCAAATGACTGGCCTACATGTTAGTCTGGTGCAAAGATTTCTGCTGTTCTCCTTGGTTCTTGACTACTCCTTTTAAGTTTTGAATCAGGTAAGATTTTTTGCCTCACAGGAGTGTTTGAGTAGATGGGGAAAGAACAAGTGAATGGCAGTAGAAATTACCCAGCTAGTGAAGGGCTGCAGGCCCCATGTGCAAAATGTGCTGTGGTGGACCTGGGAAGTAGGCTTGACAGATGTGGGCAGAGATTTTTCTTCCTGTGGGTATCTGGTTCCTGAAAGCGTAACTCCTCAACTATTGAGCCTCACTGTGTTAATGTTTTACCTTCCTTGATGCTTTCCTTCTTGTAACTAATCACTTAATGGCATGTCAGAGCCTAGGAATATCATTGTTAATATTATAATAATGTAATTTGCAGCTCTGCTGGCAGTAACCAACTGCAGACTATGTATCTACAGGGGATGATAATTTTTAGCTTGCCATGAAGATGCATTTCTATTAGCTTTGTAATGGGAAGCCCAGAAAAGAACAGAGTTAAAGTAGGAGTTTGGGTAGAAGTGTGGAGGGAGGGTGGAAGGAGTGACCCTGCAGAGTCCCAGGGAAGAGAGGAGTGTAGTTACTGTGACAACCCAGCCGGTTCTCCCTCTTGCAAATCCAGTGCAGCCTTAGTGTCGCAGTTTAACACCAGCCAGCAACTAGGCACCACGCAGCCATTTGCTCACTCCCCCCTACCCAGTGGGATGGTGGAGAGAATCAGAAAAAAAAAAAAAAAGTAAAACTCGTGGTTTGAGATAAAGACAGGTTAATAGGACAGAAAGGAAGAAAATAATGATAATAATGATAATGATAATAATAACAATAACAACAAAAGAATTGGAATATACAAAATGAGTGATGCACAATGCTATTGCTCACCATTCACCAAATGATGCCCAGTTAGTTCCCAAGCAGCAATCCAGCCCCCCTTCCCCAGTCAACCCCCCCCAGTTTAGATACCGGGAATATTGTCACATGGTATGGAATACCCCTTTGGCCAGTTTGGGTCAGCTGTCCTGGCTGTGTCCCCTCCCAACTTCTTGTGCCCCTCCAGCCTTCTTGCTGGCTGGGCATGAGAAGCTGAAAAATCCTCAACTTAGTATAAACACTGCTAAGCAACAACTGAAAACATCAGTGCGTTATCAACATTATTCTCATCCTAAATCCAAAACATAACACTATACCAGCTACTAGAAAGAAAATTAACTCTGTCCCAGCCAAAACCAGGACATTCAGTTTACTGAACACCAGCAAACCTAAAGCCTTGAGCCGTCAAATTTAAATTGTGTTCTGGGGTGTGTCTGAATGTGTTGACACTCTTGGAAAACTGCAGGGTTTCCTAAATGGCAGTGTTGAAGGGGAGAGCTGGAGAGAAGAAATTTCCCCTCCAGCCCTGCCTTCTCCAGAGGCTTTTGTAGGAGGACAGTGGGTCAGATATTTTTTTTTGCTGCAGCTCATTAGTCCTTTATTTCACAAAAGGTTGAGGTCTTGGCCAAGACTTTTAAGACCTGTAGCCTCCCGTGCCTGTGGAAAGCAGCAAAACTACCACCTTAGCAAGACTCAGTGTGTTTCCCTTTCCTTTGTACGTTTTTTTTGCTAGTGTGAGCACTGCCTTGAGTATGGTAGGTAGCATTTTGCCCCAGCAAGAACGCAGACCTGTCTGACCACTGGGCACTCAGTGGCTGCAATATTATGGAGAGTTACCTAGGAATTTGATTTTTCTTTTTTTTTTTTTTTTTTTGCAAATTACAGGACAAACTGCATAGAGCCATTGTGTGAAAAATGATATTGTTTAGTCTGATTAGTATTCTTTATTTTGGGGAAATAATGCATAGTTTTGCCAGAAGATGGCAATTGGAAACACTTACTGTAAAACTCCGTTCATTTAATTTTACAGTTTGGAACACTTTATAATAAAGGGATTTGGTTTGTAGCGGGGATGTGTTGTTAATTATCATTAGACCTCTGCTTTTGATTAATGCTGCTAATTAGTTTCTGTCCTTGACTTTTTCCAATTAAGGAGGCGATGCCTTGGTGCTAAACACCTGGGCATATTATCTAATTAGATGAAAGAAACATGTACTCTCTTTGTAGGTAATTATTTTAACTTTCGGTAGTTGCTTTGTACTAAGCAGAGGTAGTTCTACCTCTTTGGATGATGGCACAGGAAACATCAAGATACCAGTGAGCAGCGTGGTGGTTGTGAGCCATTTCCTGCTGGTGATTATCTTGATTTACACGTGTGAGAAATGTTCACTCTTCTACTTCTGGCAGACATAGGGCTGAGGAAGGAGGAAACAAAACAAATTAAAACACAAGAGAAGGAAATGTAAGACTATGTAGCCCAGCTCCTTAAATCAGCTTAGGGGCAAAAAATTTGCATTGCTTTCAGAAGAAGTAGCCACCTGCATACATCTAAGGGCCTGATAGTGTCTGCTGCTGTATATATTTGAAAACTCTCTACTTTCTTCTCATTGAGGGCTGGAAGAAGCAGTTCCCTGTGCAGCGGGCTCCCAGGACACCTCATGGGAAGGAAAAGGATCAGCTTCAGGAAAACAGCCTCCTGTCCCTCAGCTGCACCGCTCCCTGGCCTCCTTCCTGAAGGAGCTGCCCAAATCCACCTCAACATGATGGTAACATCTGCCTGTGAGACCTGACAAAAGTGAATGCTATACTGTGTGGCTCTGGCTGTCACAAGCCCCTGTGTGGGTCTGTGACCCCTCACTCTCCTGTGGGATGGGTTACGTGCCGTTCCTGTCACTCTTTTACTTGCTGCCAGGATTTGAGGTGCTGTCCTTAATCTCCACTTTCTCCCCATAGATGGTTATAGTTCTGGCTGTCTCGGGGAACGAGGCAACATTTTTACTGGTGGGCTTTACTGAGAATAGAAACCAGCTAGCAAATTCCATCTATTGATCCCTAGTTTTTGAATCCTGGAAGATTTTCAGAACAGAAGACTTTTGAACCCGAGATTTGTCTCTTGCTAGCTTTGTAAGATCCATTTTGAAGATCCTAGCTGAGACTGAACCTGTGCAATGCAGGTAGTGTATAAAGCAGGTGCATCCCACCCTACTTTGTATAAACAAATAAGGCAAAGTTTCAGACTCAAATAGCTTATTATCTAAATTGAAAAAAATAGGGACGACCATATCTGGAGTATGAGTTATTCATATTATGGTCTTAAACAAAACAAAAAAAAAAAAAGGAAAAGGAAAGGAAAAAATTGTAACTGAGTTATGTGTGTGTTGGTGAGGACAGGGAAGGGACTCAGATGTCACTAAGGGACAGATGGGGGTATGCAGGGAGGACTGTAGCACGAGGAGATGGGAAGAAATTGAGAAGACTCTGGAGGTTATTAATGCTGGCATGTGACATTTCAGTGACTGAAGGGCTGATTGGTGTATAGGAGGGAAGGCAGAGCATTTTAATGTTATTGTGGTGAGATTTTGTGCTGTGTGATTTCTAAAGCAGCAGAAACAGGGTAAGCAATGATGTTAAGACAAGAGAAGCACCCAAAGCAGCATCTTGCCACTCAGAGCCATGACATCCTTCACATCTTTGTTTCAAGAGTAAGATGCTTCTTAAACTGTGTCAGGCTTGCAAGGCTGAGGAATTAAATTGCTTTTTTTTCATTAGCCCAGATTAAAAATAAAGAAAATTATGTGTGTATATATACATATACATATCTCCTGTCCCTGTAGATACATCAACTGAAAGAATGCACAGGAAACTTTATCAAGTGCTCTTAGAAGAGTATTCCTTTGCCAGAACATTACTTACAGACCCACATCACAGGGATGATAGTTGGTCACTCTTTGTATTGGCATTATTTTTTGTGGCAGTGAGTTGTGGTCATCCTTGTTCGTTTTGGTTTTTGCAGTGTCAAAGTGATCGTCTGAACTAGTTCTCATGTGAGTTTTGTATGGAGGAGATCTCAGAGGACACTTGGGTCCCAGTAGAAGTCAGTGAGAGTCAGATGAGTCAGGTACCTGTTAATCTCAACCATATTTGAAAATCTCCTGTTTCTTTCTTCCCTTCTCTTCTGAAATACGGGATGGAGGGCTACGTAAGTATCACTGATGATGCTTTGTTGTTTCTTTATGAAGTAAATTGTACCTAGTGCTTCACAAAGACAATAACGGTAACTCTATGGCCAGCAACTTGCCAAGAAAATAGCACCCAACCACAGTGCACAGACAAATGATAGCTACCTGCAGAGGAACCACAGTGCTCCTGTGCAGCTTGCTACAGACACCTACTCAGAAGATGTGTCTCCTGTGTGTAGACAGGCTGCAGTTAACTGGCAGTTCCCAAGCTTATAGGACAGTTGTCTGGAGAACAAAAAAAAAAACCCCTAGTATTTCTTAATTCTAAAAAGAAATCAAGCAAGTACCCTATAGGGTTTTTTGGATTGATGGCTTGGGAGCAGCAGATGTATATCAAATCTCTGCTTGACTGAAGGTATATAGGCAGCTAGCAGGACCTGCTGGTGCCTTTAGACCTTTAGCAAGACAACCCTTAATCATGATCTTTCTTTATACAATCCATTGAGATATTGGGAACCTCTGTAAAGTTGCAACATGCAGGGAGCTTCAGGGGACTACTGTGCAATTAAATGTTGATTTGCATATAGTATTTATGCAAAAGCAACAGTTTTTGAACCAGTTGGAATTATAAAGCATTCACATTGTGTTAAATACAGTTTATTTAATTGAGAGCAGTCAAAAAATTGCAGAAACATATTTTCCTAGCCAATTTGGCAATATAAATTTGAATGGCCAAAGTGGCAATTTCTTCAGAGCACTTTGAGTTCCTTGTATGGAAGCCACTATAAAAGTGCAAAGCATTATCACGCTAATAATGCATTGTAGTGGAATGTCACGATTCTGCATATAAAATCAGAAAACTATGATTTTCCTTGTTTGCATAAACAACTCACTTTACACTTCTAAATAATGGATGGAAATCCAGAGAGGATTAAAATAAATGAAGGAACAGATAATTTCAAAGGCTAATGCTTTACAGCTCCTGGAGTTATATAAGAATGAACTAACTACAATTCTTAAACTTTATTTTAGAGAAACTTTAGCATCTATTTGCTTTGAAAATAAATTTTACCCTAATCTATATTTATACTTGCAAACATGGTGCCGGATACCACAAAGGAGTCAGTTCTGATAATCCCTCTGTAAAGTTCTCCAAATAATCCTTGTATTACAGTTGATGAAAACCTGAAGTTGTAAAAGGGTTCCCAGAAGTTTCAGAGACAGCTAAGGTGGTTATTTGGTATTTGTTGAATTTTGTGTAGTAATGATAAGCCCAGTGTCATGTCCTCGGACTTGGGAGACCTTGGTTCTGTTCCTTTCTCTTAACTTGCTTGCTGATCTGTACTCACCTGTGCCTCAACTTCTTCTCTGTGACATGAAAATAATGATGCTGACTTTCAAAAAGAAGTTTTCTATCTGTAACTCTGTTTGATCACAGTTATGGTTTGTAAATAATTTTTACAGCTATTCTGTCAGATGAGGTCTGCTGTAAAATGTAAAATTTGGTAGAAATAAATTAACAGCACTAGTACTTCTTTGGGAAAAGTATTTCTCTCTGTCCGTGTGAGAGTTACCCTGCCTCATAAATATGTATTTGTAATCGAGGCGTTCTTTTTATCATCTATTTATTTTTAATCCTCTCCACATCTACAACATAAGTGGTTCACATAAGTGTGCCCTCTTGTGTTGCTCAAAACAAAGAAACTTTATCTGATATTATTTAGTAGTTTTTTGATCATTGAAAATGTTAGTACATATTGTGAAAGAGTAGTTTCAAAAGAATGCACAGCATGTTTTCTGAGAAAATGGATGTGATATAGTCTTTTTACTTGTAATACTTCATAGGATTCAAGAGAAAAAGCTCTTTTGGGGGGAGAAAATATTAGTTTCATTAGTTGCATTTTTTTTCATGGCTTTTTCTGTTATGAGATTGTATTTCTTTCTTGGAGGAAAATATACTTTAATTCAGAAAATAAGGGAAGAAATAATTTTCATCCTATTATTACTTGTTGTGCTGTAACTACCTGAACAGATCATACCCAGAGTCCATGTTTTTTTCAAAAAGATCTCTGGCGTTAATTTGGAGGTGTGTTACAATATGGTTACTCTTTAGAAATAGCCCCTATCAGTTCCTTTATTGTGTTTTCCATTGATAAATCTAATAGTTCTGTCTTAGTGTTAATCCACTGAATTTATCAGAGGGATTTGATGTAATTGATCTCAAACACTTAATGATAAATCCCCCATATTTGGGATTTAAGAGTGGGTCCTCCAGCAGTTCTTCTTTCCTGTAGCATTAATTTCAAGCTTTTGGCTTGATGAGTTTAGTTTAATGTGGCATGTAATAGGGACAGTGTTCAGGACAATCCAGGTGTATGATGCTTTAAATCAAATAAGTTTGATATATATATATTTTATATTCAGGTTTATCTTTTCTGAGGGTATATTTCACCTTGGTTTTCCTTTTCAGCAACTCTTTCCAGTGGGATATACCTAAATTACTGGTGCAAACCATGGCTGAAAGCTCTAAGTTCTCTTACAGTAATCCCTATATAGCCTTTGCTAAATTCTGCCTCCAGTTTGCCTGTGTTGAAGACCAGCTTCCTAATGTTAGCCTTCCCTGGATCAAGATAGAAGATGGGACATAGGCATACCCATGTAATTTTTTCAAGTGAAATGACAGCTTATTAAGGTACTTATTAGATGTTTAGAGTTATGCTGTCATGCGGAAATGAAATATTGTTTTCCTTCTCTGTGCTACAAATAATTTGATTGAAACTTTTTTTTTCCTCAAAGATCACCACATTTTGACTTTCAGGCTATTTTTCACTAAATACATTTCTCTGTGGCACTGAAAATAGGCAGGTGATGTTGGATTTTGTTCCTAGCCAGCTCTGAGGTGGAATGAAAGCCTTTAATGTATGAGTGTGATATAGGTCACTCATGAAAACATTCCAGTAGCTTCAATCCAAAACAGATTTTCAGTGAGTCATCTCTAGGAGCATGGAAGAACTTAGCAATCATTAAATAAGGTGGCAGCTTCTTTCTCAAATGGGTGGGAACACAGAGGAACACCCAGGAAATGAGGCACCAAGAATGGCTTCCAAAGAGGCAGCAACCTGACTGTGCAGGGAGCACCTGTCCTGGCTCTTCCTGCAGGGAAAGAAATCTGTAGACTCATGGAAAGAAGGAGAGCATTTGTTCCCTCCAAATCATGCTATATAAATTGAACATGCCTTGGACATGCAACTGAACATATTCAGTTGGAATATTGCAAATGCCACTGCTCTAATGTATATGGGCTGTACAGGGTCAGAAGAAATGTGCCTTGAGCCCCACAGCCTGTCTCCATGCACAGGCCCCAGGCACACATGAATGCTCCTACAAGCTTTTACAAGTACCTGCAATGCAGAGAAGCAGGAAAAGCCCAAAGGTGGTGTTGGCTGTGCTCACAGTCCTTCTGTGTGGTGATGAAGCAGGGCTACACTGGTGAGTAACAGAGAACTGGTGATCACACAGGTGGGAAAATTGTTGTTGATCTCCCAGGCTGACTCAACAAGTGTGATGTGATCTGCCTCAGGTTTGGTGTTCAACCTAGGGGTTTGGGAAAGCAGCAGAACAACCTGCTGTCCTGTCCATTTGGTTAGTTTGTGCTGACAGCCTCAGCTGGCATTAGGGACTGTGAGAAAGTCCATGAATACACACAAAAGGCAAGATCCTGGTTTTTTTTTTCTGGGCTGTCTAAAATGGGTACCCTGATAATTCATTCAAACCCAGACATCACTAGATAGTGGCAAGGACTTAGGGAAAAAAAATTGAAAACAGGTAAGGACTTACTGACCCAGAGAGAGACTTAAACTTGCTGTCTGACAAAAGAGGGAGCTGAATGAAAGTTTTGGTTGCTATTTCAATAATTTGGTATTCTGATAAGCTGTGACTGAGCTTTATCTGCTCTTCTACTCTGTGAAGCCCTTTGTGAGTTTGTAGGTTTATATATTGTGTGGTAATGATGCTGAAGGGAGAAGGTAACTTCAGTTAGACCAGTTCTTCCTGAAGCGTGGAGTGAGTAGACAAAACATTGCTGCTTCACCACTGAGTAGGGGCAGTAATGAAGTACTGGGCTTTGCAGTGGGTGTAAAATTCGCATAGTGCTTTGAAGATGTCTTCTATATATGCCTAGGATATACAGGTTTCTAATGTGCTGTTTCCTGTGGTTCTGAAAATTCTTTACAAACTTTGCACGTTTGCTGTTGTGCAAGGTGTCTTTTGATGGAGACTCCCAGTGTTTAGGTTGCATGTCTTGAATCCATCACACAAGCAGTGTACAAGTAGTCCTGGAGGCTTCTCTTTGCTACCAGGCACGGCACTGCTGCGGTTGCTGCACATGTTCTTTGGTTGTTTGCAGCGCATTGTTCTAGTTGGATTGTATCTCCTCCAGTACTTCTCCTGATCAGGAATTCTTCAGTCGCAGATAGACTTTCACCTTTGTCCTATCAGCTAAAGCCAACCAACTACCCAATCAATGACTGACAATGACATAAAAAGTATATTCTGTTAAGTTGTTTGGGTTACCAGCCATGGAAATGTTAGCACACTGCACTCTCATTACCATACACAACGGAATTAAATGTAGATTTCAAAGGGGGGGGTAAGCAGAAGTTTGTGCACAAATCCCCATGAACAATGCTGTGGGATTTGTGCAGCCCTCTGAAACTGTCCCCCTTAGTGTATGTGAGAGCATTAACTCCTCGTGGATGAATGTGTTATTGACTCTGAGTAAACAGCTCTTTTTAAAGACTCTATAAAGTGTTATTGGCCAGTAATACACAGTAAATAGACAAAGAATTACACTGTGACAGTTAGAACAAAAGAGAGAAAGAGAGGGGTACAAATAATGAATCATTAATGATCAGTTGTGTGTTGCTTTTTAAGAGTTGCCTGAGGGAGGTAAGTGGGAGGACTAAAACTCCTCCATGTGGCATGGACATCAGGCTGGCTGTGGGGAAACACTATAAGATGGTTTCTTTTTCACCTAAATGTAGCTCCCTCCTGATATTGCCAGACCCAGAGCGGTCTGTCCAAAGGCTCTAACCGTATTCTCATGTTATGAGATTTTTTGAAATGCAAGGCCAATAATAGAGATCTGAGGAAAAGAAACGGTCTCAGAAATAATACAGTCTCCCTTTATGATGTTTTCTCCATATTTTTAGCTGACTGCAACCTACCAGAATGTGTTTGGCCTGCAAGTACTGGGCTTGACTTGCTTAGGCTGTGAGGAAGACTATCTTCACATTGCTCTGCTGTCTGCTCATCACGTAAAAGAGAGCTCTGCTCAGCTGCATTTAACAGAGGAGGGAATATTCTTCATCTTCTAAATTATATAAAAAATTAGAAACTAATAAACTTTTACTCAGCATATTAGAAATTTTCTGATTTGCCCTAACAGAAAATCCCAGACATTCAAAGGCAGTTGACAATTTCTTAAATGGGATGATTAGCTCAAAACCCAATAGTCCGATTTCTGTAGGAAAAAAATATATCTTCAGCTAACTGGCTACCCATTTATGACTATGCAAGTGACTATAACTGAGCCATCCATAAGGAAGAGAGAGTCTTAAATTTCCATATTTGTACATCATGGAGATTAATCCAATAATCACAGAAACTAGTGTACCTACCCTTAGTTTTGCTTTGGCTGTGTGGATGTGACCTTTTCATATTACTAAGCAGAGTCTATAGGAAAAGATGTACTCTGACAATTATTGTGCTGGGAACAATACTGCTTTTAAAGGTTCCACATCAAAGGGAATGTGACCCTTCAAATGTAACCAGACATGGCGTAGAGAAATAGCCTCCACCAAGACAGACGTATGGCACCAGTGGGACAGTGACACGTGGTAGGGTAGAGATGCAGAATTGTAACTGCTTTTTGGATTATCTGTAAATTAAATTAGAGATAGCCCTGTGCTGCACAGTCAGTGATTCACTGGCTGAATATACAGAATAATCCAAGTCTAATCTGCAGTGGTTTTATGATGGTTTTTAAAAACTTCTTTAAAATGGGAGATGGAATAAGGGGAAAAGTGAGATCCTCAGTCTCCATATGTGTTTGAGTATACAGAGCTAGATAGATACATCTATATACAGAAATATATATAAAAGGTCAAATTGTCTTATTTGTGAACCAATGCTGGTCTCATCTTTAACCTACAGTTACTCTTGGCCTGTAGTTCCCAATAGCAGATTTGACAAAACCCTGTGTAACTCCCAACAGGTCCCATACATAGATATCATTATTTACAATTTCACTCTGTGCATAGCTTTAAAATTTTAAATCTAACCAGTTTGAGTTGTGTGCGGGAAAGGAGCGTGTGCCATCGTTTTAAAGGGAAAACTACACTGGTTTACTTGTCTAGGAATTCAGATGTGTAAGGGATGTTTTTGAGACTCTCCTCAAAATGATTTATTTTTTTAAGCTGAGAAAAAGGTTAAGGACAAGAGTAAGAAAGTGAATGTGTGAGTTTGAAAGCCAGCAGATGCACAGTCTGAAATGGAGGCACTGTCTCAGCCACGTCTGATAACCAGCAACATTTACTGTTGCGAAAGGGGCGCATGGGGACTCGCTGATGGGCCTTGAGCCTGGCAGGAAAAGCTGCCGAGGAAGAACCATGTATGGGCTGGAAAATGAAGAGAAAATTGTGAGTTGGTCAAGTGAGAAGGCTTTCTCCAGCATCGCGAAAGCAGTCCCTTTGTGCTCCTTCCCTTTACCCCTCCCCATCTGCCCCTGAGTGCTTCCAAATTAACTTTGCGACTCTTAACTTCTGATAAAACTGAGAAAATGGACGGCACAAGGCACCGCAGGTGACCTCTTCCCAGCAGCCAGGGAGGGGGCATTTTCCTGGCAGGCCCCGCAGCGTGCCACTTCCCCTCCCTGTCCTGAAAGGGAAACGTCCTTGGCCTTTTGGGTTGCTGCCTCTCCTCCCGAGTGCCGGCCCCAGCCTGCGGTGTCAGCAGCGTGATATGGAGGAGCAGCAGGGAGAGCAAAGAACAAGTGACATCTTTGACTCGCCGGCTGCCCCGCGCTGCTGTGCTGAGTCCAGGGCTTTTCCTGGCTCGGCACTTCTTGGCTGGCTGGGCCGCTGCCCTGCGCCGCTCCGGCGAGGCCTCTGCGATGCGCCGCAGCCTGAGGCTGTTAAGTTGTCTTGTTGGTTAATTAAGGCTGGCTGACTAGGAAGGCCCATCTGTTCCCAGGTAAATTGTGTTGCTATTTTTTCCCTTTGGCAGGCGTACAAAAAGCTCCCATCAGTTCTTCCAAAGGATGGACGGGTAGTCTCGTGTGCCAGGGTTTGCATTCCTTCTCTGCTTTCCTGGAGGCACAACAGCCAACATGGAGTCACACTGAGACGGCCATGTGTTGGTATAAAAGACAGGGTAACACCCTCCCCGATGGCTGCACGCTGAACGCTTGCAAAACATCCGCTCCTCTTGCTCCACTTCTGGCAGCTCCCGTGTCCTTTGCTTTCTCTGTCTCCTCTGGCTGCAGCTATCCGGGCACCTCCTTATTGCAGCCCGGGACTCTCATCTGCTATATGTCTCGTTTAGTGCTCCAGAGAGCGACATGGGAAGGGAAATGTTTACCTGGTGTGCAAGTGTGATAGTGAGCTTGGCACGTCACACATATTTACACGTGGGTCACTGTTGGCACAAGAACTACAGGTTTATCTTTGCAGTATGCATCCTGGCGTGTAAAGAACCACTGTTCCTCCATTTCAGGGGCCAGGAACTGAGGCGTTATAAGGGCAGATGAACAACTCACCCCAAATCTGTGGCATGTCATACCAGTCTTCCCAAAGCCTGGAAAATGCCTGGGTTCCCAGCCACCTTTGCTGTTGCTCTGCTTACATGATGGGGATGTTGGAGGAGATCATAACCGTCGCCGACAATTGAACACTGAGCTGCACTTTAAGAGAGCCTTGGCAAGGCCACAGTGTGTCCATGTTTCCCCTCTAAGCCCCTTTCTCCACTCCTAGCTGTGACTGCTGTTAGCAGCAGTTACCAGTGAAAAAGAGGGACTTTATGGGGGAACAGCTTGGGGACTTGGTGATACTAAATAATGACTTCAATGCTACAAGTCCTTGTTGTAAAAATGACTTTATGATATGTACCTAGATATCTGGGCTTGTTCCAGCAGTAATTAAACCAAAACAATAAGGGGGAGCTAAGAAGAGCAATCTAAGTTATACAGAAATTGGATAGGAGTGTGGGGACTGACGGCTCTTCTCTCCTCCAGTGCAAGGTGGGAGTGCTGCGATGGGGATGGTTGCAGCATGGTTACCCTGTGCTAGCAGAACATGGCCACCCCAGGAGACAGGGAGGTAAAATAAAAGTAGTTTTAACATTTTGAAAGCAGTGAGCTTTATTTCATCCCATTTGACAGTCATGCCTTGGACTTGTCAACCTACTGCTGGCAACGCAGCTCCTGGTCAGAATGCTTAAGAATATGCTGGAATGGGAGAGCTTTTAGTTCTTTTTCATTTTTTTAAAGTTGATTTTCATTCTGAGTAAAAGGTAGGATAATATGTGAGGGCACTGCTGTTGGTCCCCAGATTGAGTTGGAGATCAGAAGTTCCCCACAGAAACCAAGTACATCAAAGGAGCAAATTTGTATGAACTTTGCTAACGCTCCTAAGTAGGGACTGCTGTAAACAGAGGAAAATGCAACACAAATACTGCATGGAAGGAAAAAAACATAGTATTGCACTTACACAGCTAACAGAAGGAAAACGCCCCTTCTAAAATTTTGAGTAGCATTGAGAAGGGACCAGCCCTGTATGGGTAATGCTTCCCAAAAATTCTGGGACTGTGCTCTGAACAGGGCAGGTCTTGTTGCATCTGCACTTAGAAACATCAGCTCAAGTTGTCAGAATAGCTCTGTCTCTGGGCAGAGCTTGTCCCACAAATCAAACACAAAGCTGCATTTCCACAGTTGCGGTGAGCAGAGTGTGTCTGGTGAAACAAGCTCCAGCTAGCCTGGGCTTCCTCTTTGTTGTTTAAGTGCAAGGGGTTACACAAGTCCTAAGACTTCTGACTACCCTTGGCTGGGCTTCCTATGACATCAGCTATGTTAGGTTTTAAAGCATGACTTACAAGCCATTTGCTTTTACAAAACATCCAGCAGCTTTCCAGAAGGCTTGTAGATGCACAGCAACCACCTGTTTTATTTTCATGTATCCTCTGCTTGCTGCTCAGAGGAGAGGCCATTGCTTTGACCTGTCTTGTGCAGCACCTCATGCAGCATGGTGCTGGTCCATGCCTGTGCTTGGAGGTGCTGCTTAGGTCCTGATAAAAGCTCTGCGATGGGGAGCCCCTTCGGCATGGGATAAATCTGCCCAAAGCAGGCTTGTTGCCACAGTGGGAGACTGCAGGGATCGAAGCGTGGAAGTTACTGCCCTGGCCCCAGGGTTGTCCTTGCCTTGGAGGGGCATAAACAGTAACCAGCCCCATCTGTCAGGACAGCCATGAAGTCACAACTTTGAGCCTGCCCTTACCAATGCTGTTACAGCCTCATTTCTCTGTCCTACCACCTACCTCAGGAGTGTGTAAGGGCACAGCAGGGACGAGGAATCTGATTCTGTCTTTCCCCAAAATGCCCTTTTGCATCTACCTGCACTACAAGCTGCTCCCGAAGGAGAGGGTAAGAACTGGCTCCTTGTGTCCCCAGACAGCTGGATCCTCCCCTTTTCTCTGTGAAAATAGTAGTAATAATAATCCTGCTAGGAGAGATCTGAGCTGGCACATTTTATGTTGCAGTGAGGACCAGCTAACTGTTTGCACACCGAGGATGACGAAGGTCATTGGGCTGGCATGTGGTAACTTGATAAGCCACCAGAAGAAGGCCACAACTCACCATGTGCCATATTTCCTATAGAAAGATGCAGGTATTGTTTCTTCTGTGCAACGTGGTTCTGGTCGATGGTGTCGTAACGCAATCTGTGGAAGTAACATAAGGTAGAGAGCATACACTAGTGGGGAAAGATGAGACCTACTGAGAAGAACAGATGAACAAATTAATGCAGTTGCATAATACAAAACTGCATAAACCTCTGTAGTGGGTTGACCCTGGCTGGATGCCAGGTCCCCACCAAAGCCGCTCTACCACTCCCCCCTCAGCTGGACAGGGGAGAGAAAATATAACAAAGGGCTTGTGGGTCAAGGTAAGGACAGGAGAGATCACTCAACCAATTACTGTCATAGGGAAACCAGACTCGACTTGGGGAAAAATAATTTCATGTATTACCAATCAAATCAGAGTACAATAATGAGAAATAAAACCAAATCTTAAAACACCTTCCCCCCACTCCTCCCTTCTTTCTGGGCACAGCTTCACTCCCGAATTCTCTGCCTCCGTCCCTCCAGCAGCACAGGGGGATGGGGAATGGGCGTTGCGGTCAGTTCATCACATGTTGTCTCTGCCACTCCATCCTCCTCAGGGGCAGGACTCATCACACTCTTCCCCTGCTCCAGCGTGGGGTCCCTCCCACAGGAGACAGTCCCAGGGTCCCTTCCACGGGCTGCAGTCCTTCAGGCACAGTCTGCTCCAGTGTGGGTCCCCCACGGGGTCACAAGTCCTGCCAGAAAACCTGCTCCAGCGTGGGCTCCTCTCTCCACAGAGCTACACGTCCTGCCAGGAGCCTGCTCCAGCATAGGCTTCCCACAGGGTCACAGCCTCTTTCAGGCACCCACCTGCTCTGGTGTGGGGTCCTCCACGGGCTGCAGGTGGAGATCTGCTCCACCGTGGACCTCCCTGGGCTGCAGGGGGACAGCCTGTCTCACCAGGGTCTTCACCACGGGCTGCAGAGGAATCTCTGCTCCGGCGCCTGGAGCATCTCCTCCCCCTCCTTCCTCACTGACCTGGGGGTCTGCAGGGCTGTTTCTCTTACGTATTCTCACTCTTCTCTCTGGCTGCCATTTCTGTCTGTCCCAGCAACTTTTTTTTCCTTCTTAAATCTGTTATCCCAGAGGCATTACCACCATTGCTGATGGACTCGGCCTTGGCCGGCAGCAGGTCCGTCTTAGAGCCGGCTGGTATTGGCTCTTTCGACATAGGGGAAGCTTCCAGCAGCTTCTCACAGAAGCCACCCCTGCAACCCTCCCCGCTACCAAAACCGTGCCACACAAACCCAATACAACCTCAATCCCTGATATACTGTTCTCCTGAGGTGCTGGGCTGCACAGATTCTCCCTCCACGTTCAGTGGCATCAGCTTTGTGGTCTTGCTGTGTGACAGACTAGTGATTTACACTCAAAACGGAAGGTTTAAGTTGTATGTTGCTGAGGCAGTCCGGGACGTAGCTGGAAGTATCCTGTACTCTTTGTAAGACATGTTTTGCTCTTGCCAGGTACATCCGTGGTCTTGGCATCCTCACCTTTCTCCTGGAGAGCCAGTCGCTAGCTTAGTTTTTGCAGTTTCCTAGTCCTTCCTCTGCCATGGAAGATAAAATGCTTTAATTGAAACACCCTGCATCTGATACACAGCATGTCAAAGAGTAATGAGCAAAACAGGTATTAAACTGAGATGGGGGGCTAATAAAGCAAAACATTACTAGCCTAATTAGGAAAAGATTTGAGTCTGAAATGCATTTGCTCAAAAACAGAACTTTTTTTCTTTTTCTTTTTTTTTTTTTTTAAGAAGACTCTGGGGGAGCACAGCTTTAGAGCTAATGTAGCTGACCATTTTCTGTGATTGGTTTCCCTCTCCCTGTGAATAGGTTGGAAATGAAAGACAACAATTCTGTCGGAGGTGTTCAGATCACACTGGCAACAATCAGCACATGTTTTGAATGAATAAAATATGGACATTCTTGCCAAGTAGTTTCACAAATGCTCAAATATAGTCAAACAAAGACTTAATCTGGGCTCAAAGACACGTATCTCAGCAGATGTGTGTAAACTAAATCAAATCCCCTGGGAACAGTACTTAGAAGTTATTCTTAGGCGTTAGAAGGACAAGGATGGTCCATCTGTGAATTTATTACAGGAGATGAGAAGCATCATATGAAAGTCATTGCTGAACTGGAGGACAGCATGGTTGATTTTTTAGGAAGTTTAGAGGTCATTCCTAAAATCTCTGTTTAATTAAAATAGAATCCCTCAGAATCGGAATAGAATATAACATGTGAAAACACTCATTTACTGAGGTGTGGCCCATTAGTAGGAAGACAGGTAATTTTGCTACTGTTTTCAATGGGCCAGGAGTGATTGGAGTGATATAGAAGTTTTTACTGACTGTTTTGACATTTCATCCCTTGTAAGAATAAATCTCTTGAACTGGCAGGAGCATAGCTGTTTTAGGAATTTATGATTTAAAATAGTATGCAAGGATTCTGGTGCAAAGATACCAGTTCTCTGGCCGCTTATTACAGTTACATACCATTAAGAAAGCCAGACTGAAACAGTGAGTTTTTAAAAAGCATAATACAGCCCTTCGGCTTAAACCTTTAGAAGAACATATCTCCACAAGGCCTTAGCTCCTCTCTCCCCATAGCTGAGCTTACTGAAACAGATGGGCTCTGCCACATGCAGAATTCAAAGCTGTAGGACTGATCCAGTGAGAAGCAGATACCAAAGCTGAGAGGCCCTTATACTTTCCTGGTAGCTCCAATACAAATGATTCAGTGGGTTGCATCTGGGTCAGCATGGCCCGGATAAAACATACTGTACTTCAAAGAGGAATGCCCCAATCCACGAAAGATCTTACAGACCAAATTCAACACTTTCATTTTAATCTGGGTGCTCAGCTGTTGGCAGGTGCAAATCTGAAGGCATTGGAACCACTCCTATGGAAATTTATCTTGTACTGCAAACAGTCCTTTCCTTCAGCCTGCAAGCAAACAAGCTTCGTTCTCCAAAAAATCTCTGCGATAGTATCTTGTTGTGAATAGTGTGGCAGCTTGTTTCTGGAAAACAGAGATCAAAAGTTGTTGGATTTCAGTCTTGCTACGGGAAACTGCAGCGTGGAACAGGTTTTTGTGTTAGCCAGTTGGAATAATTCTTGTGCTCTGCAATGGTCTGAGCACTGAATGGTGCAGACCTCTCAGATTTTATGGGTGATTTTTTTTTCTTTTTCCATGCAAGGTGTCAGATATGAAAACAAAATAAGAAAATACCTGGAACAGCAGACTGTAGCAGTTAAAAATCCTCTTAGATCTGAAGCTTTTTCAAAAATATCTGAAAAGAAATATTTTGAAATAGTGCTTCCTTCTGTATCTACAAGCCATGGGTACTTGGGAGAATGAAGGAACTATGAAATGCTTTACATATGTTAGAGGAGCTCTGCACAGCATGTAAATATGAAACGTAACAATTTTAATCTGATTGCAAAGAGAAAGTGAATATTATTTTGTTGCTGTAATGCCAGGGTGTTGCCTTTGGAGGCTAAATCAGTGTTAAGAGTCTGGGTAGAGATTTAGTGAAAGAAATGAAAACAGAAGATCCATCCCAAACAAACCAGGCAGACAACCATTGCCACCCACAGACAGTGGCAACTGAATTACAGTTTGCTAACTAAAAGAGGTCAGCAAGGCTGGAGTGAAACTTGGAGTGTGAATGATGTGAATAAAAAATGTCAGAAAGGGAGCAGTATGAGGTCAGAAGGCATTTGGTTTGTGAAAGTCAGACCCAGAGGAAGCTTTGCATGTTGCAAAAATGTGTTGCAACAGCTACATGAACTCCAATAAGACAATCCCAACTGCCTGCACGGGGCTGGAAGCATCAGCCCAGCACACATGATGTGAGCAACAGTTCTGAAAGCACAGGTGGATTCTCCACTGGAAGTGTGAATGACATGACTACTGAGCATGAACGAGCCGCTGGTGTGACAGAAAACAGGATAGTAATTCAGGTAAAGTTGGATTTTGGTGCCCAGGCACTCATCAGTATGAGTGAGTGAAGTTTGGCTTGTGCTGGTGAGCTCATCCTCACAAGGGTGCATAAACTTACTGAGCAGCCGTAACACCACATGACCCTTAATGGCGCTTACTCTGAATGGAAGATCCATTCCCTGGTTAGGTGGAAACCAATTTACATATTAATAGTTAGCTGTCACGTACAAATTACTGGGATAATTTTTGAGAGACCCACTCATCTGTGTATTTGCTTCTAGGAAATGTCTTCATGGACTATTTCAAATTATTCAGTTTCAATCCTCAAAATGTATACTGGGTAATTTCACGTCTCTTCACTCCTTACTGCTAAAGAGCAGTGATTTCCAGAAATACAAACTTTTGCATGCACTCATTCAGCCTGATGCTTCTTTGCTCTATGTGGAATATGAATCTGAAAGAAAGCAGTTGTGGATGTTAAAAACAGAAACATGATGAGAGGGAAGCAGGCTCTGCCAGCATGGCGTGTTTAACATCAGATCCTCGGAAGTGTTCAGCATTTTCCACTCCTGCTGTCCTTGCATCTGTAGGATGTGAAGCTCCAGCTGGATCTCTGCTAGTTTCTGTGCTACAGCTACCATTTCTGTCCTTGCTGAGATTTTAGGCTGTGAATACTTTTCTTTTTCCCCAGCAAAACATTTGAGCAGACAGAACTGCTTTCCCCATTCTTTTTCTTCACCAGAGTTTAAGGTTAGGTGGAGGAAAGGTTGAAAGTGACCTTCCATGTTCGAAATCAGTGCTGAATTTAATTGCCAAAGTTCAGCCTTCCCTTGCCATCTGGAAGCTGTAGCATTACTGCAAAATGTGGATTGGTGTCAGGAAAATACCAGCAACCTTTACAATAATGCCTGACTTCTCCTTCCAATGCATACTGCTGCTTAGCTTTTGTGCAACAATTATGAGTGGATGACTTCAAGAGTTTGTAAATATTTTTAAAGTTTTAAATATTTTTAAATATTCATAGCCATATTCTTGAGGGAATAATGCCAGCTTGCACCACTCGAGGATTTACCCTCGAGGAGACTTCTGAATGACACTTTGCAGTAATCATGCAAAGAGCACAATCAAAACTTTCAACAGAACTTTAAACTGTGTTTTATTATAGAATCATAGAACTATTTAGGTTGGAAAAGACCCTTAAGATCATCGAGTTGAACTGTAAACCTAACGCTGCCAAGTCCACTACTAAACCATGTCCCTTAGAAAAAAGCCTAGATACTTTTTTCTCTCAGAAGCTGTTTGCCAATGGTGAAAGTGAGGCAAGGTCTTCAATTAATCTGTTAATATATCTAGCTTGCTTTCTTCATCACAAGGCCTCTGCAATTCTGTATTTTCATGAGCACAGCTGACAACTGTGGGTGCCTGCCATCCTCACCAGTGTCTCACCAAACAGGCTAGAGACCAGTCTGAGTAGAGCGTGGGCAGCCTGTGCCACCTGAAGTCTTGGGTGCCAGTTGCTCCCATAGGCTCCCAAACTTACAGTCTTATATGATCAGGGTGCCTTGGAGTTGCCTAAATGTCTGCTTAGAATTGTGCCTAGCACTGCTCTGATCCAGACAATGCTCTCCCCAAACCTCTGTGCTAAATCTGACATGTTGAAGCTGAGACTCACGAATCCATTATTCACTACCAGTCTTACTTCCTAGCCATGGTTCAGCTGGCTTCCTCAGAGCATATATAATATTTTCCTTGCAAATGCTGTTCTTCTAGTAGTCAGCAATTTGGTTTAACTTCCACTTGTGCCCAAGGGCATTTCACCCTGGGTCTGTACTGTAAGGCCTTCCAAGACTGGGGCTAGACATGTGAAAGGAAAAGCGGGCAGTAATATATTTTGTTAAAGAGAAGGCTGGCAGCAGTTTAAAAGTCTATTCTGGTAGAAACAAATATCTGAATCTCTGTTTCATGTGGTGACAAGTGCTCAATGCATGAACATCATGAATATGGCCCTCTCAAAATAACAGGAATCCAGTAACTTGGGGTCCCAGGTGAATAGCATCTACCGCACCTCCTAAAAGACCAGACTTAGGCATTCTGGGGAGGAAAATAAATAATACAAACTATTTAAAGATTAAGTAGAGCAGGGAAAGTTATGCTAGTTTCTCCTGTCCCAAATGCTGTAACTGTACCAAGAAAACACCCTTCCCTCCCCCTGCCAATGCGTTGCGCAGGGCAGGCTATCGTCTGCCCCACTGTGCAGGACACGGCAGCGCCCGGTGGCTCGAGCTTGCACTCAGTGGCTAGAAGAGGTGCAACCTCATCCCTTTCCCTTGCAAAGGGAACTGTCTCGGGGTGTCCTGGGTCGGGAGGGAGTGTTCTGGGTAAGGGACCATCACTGCTGTCCTTGGCTTTATCTGTGGGTGGGCTGTAATTCAGGCATCTCTAATTGTGGGGGGTGGAGTTGTCCTCCTTCCAGACTGACAGTGGGTACCGCTCAACATGAGAGAGGCAGGGCTAAGGTCTTCCCTTAGGGTGTCCTACTCACTGACTTAGAGCTGTGAAAAGGATTTCTAGTGACAACTTTTTCCATAACATGTTTAAAACTGTTTAGGTGCTTGACTGCTGTTCTCATTCATATTGACAACCTACTTAATTGCATCTTCAGTGTAGGAGTGGTAGCATTTGCCTTAAATGTCTGTTATGCTGGTGAATTACCAAGGATCAAGCTTCCTTTTCTTTATATACTTTGCCTAGCTATGGAGAACAGGAATTTAGCTCAGTGTCCCTTAATCATGCTTAGACTGCTGTCCTAAATAATCTAGCAGGAGAAAGAAGCAAAAATTAGCAGCATACTCAATTCTGCCTGCTGTCAATTGTAATTCTTCAGCATCAGAATAATTTTTAAGCTGAGAAATGGTAGGAAGGGAATAGGAGAAGCTAAGACTGTGGGAGTACTTTATATTGAAAGAAGCATTTTTATTTTGAAAAAGTCTTTTCAGATCACTGTCAAAGAAAGAATCTCCAAATTGTCCATGGTATTTTGCTCAGAGAGGTACTTGTGACCGGGACAGAAGTTTTGCTGTCATGCATAAAGGAAGACTTGAAGGAAGCTCTGCTATGTTTTGTGCTTTTTTTTGTTTCCATTTAGGTAAAAGCAGTAATCAAGACTAATTAAACTTTTCTCAAAGGCAGAGGCTCAGGAGTCAGCACTGTCTGCAGTCAAGCTGCGGGGACCGAGTTACGCGCAGTGCAGCACTGTTTTTCTCACAGGAGGGCTGTACCAGTTGCACATCAACTGATGCTCTTGACCAAGCCCAGGAGAACTGAGAGGACACTGAGCCGGGCAGCGCCGGGACCTGCCTCCTGGGAGGCTCATCCCATGCCTTTAGGTCTAGCACTTTCTTATTACAGTGCCAATTTTATTACTGCTTTGAAACTCATTGTTGAAGACAAAATGATTTTCTGTCGCAGGGATTCCTGCCTGTGGTCGCAGGGCCATCTTTAAGGGATGAACGGGATGTGATGTGTCATGGCAGCAATCAGCGGGGGGGATTGATGATGTGCGATCGCTTTGTTTTCTCGGTAGATGGAAAGATACCTGGGCCTGATCCCGCAAATTCCTCTTGTGATACTGAAATGGCAGGATCGGGCCCTTTCCCTTCCTCTCCAAAGAGGTGGGGAGGAGGTGTTTACTGTGCTCATGATAAAGACTTACTGCCCTGCCACATCGGGGATTTCTGTGTCATCTTGTGCACACACCTGCTGTATGGCAAGCTGGCCTGAAAGAAGTGGTGTTAGCTATCGCGATTTGTAGGACGCGCAGAATGCCATCTGATTTGATTAAGGCTACGCTGTTGCAGAGCAGCACAGATGATTTATTTTTAATAAAAAGAGGTTTTAAGGTGATCGTCTTCAGTGGCTCTTCCAGAGCCTCACTCCTTTTCCCCGCTAGAGAGCTTTTAGCCTGACTTCCCCCGTGCAAAGGGTCCACTGACTACGATGCTTCGCCAGCTCCGCTTTACAGCTCGCGGAGCCGCCAGAGCTTTTCCCAGCCTTGCCGATGCGCTGGGCGTCCTGCGGTGCTGCGACTGGTGCACGTCGACATCTGAAGCCCTGCGCCGGAGCACGGGGCTGCGGCTGGCTGCAGCCCGGCCAGAAGGCTGCGAGGGGCCGAGCGTAAACAGAGGCAGCTGGTCACACAGCATGGTGTGGCGGGCCCACGAAACGTGGCAGATGCAGCTTCAGCTGTTATTGGGTACAGAGCATCAGCCTCCAAGCCTGGGTCACATGAAGGACCCGCTTTCACTGTGACAGTATGGTGTCAAACTGCCATTCTTCTTCTGAAGTCTGCCACATCTCCAGAGCAGCAAAGCCCCAGCCTCTGGTTCACAGGCCAGGGGACAAAAAGATCACATATATCAAGGATTATGCATTTACACTAAGCTCTGCAGTTACGGGAGAGTTCTTCTTTTGGAGTTTAAGACTTCACTCAAAGCTCTTTTTTTAAAAAAAAAAAGATAATTCCACTACAGAGTTAGTGCATACAAAGCGTGGCTTATTACTGCTGATATCAGCTCTGTGATATAGCAGAAAAGAAATCAGAATGAACTAATGGTCTCTACATCTAGCACTCTCTTAGAACATCAGTTTCTTAATTTCTTTTAAAAAACTATATTCTCTAAGGTGATCAAAATATTTGAGAGAGAGATGTTAGTGTTCTGGAAAACCTGCCAGAATTTCAGGCAGCAGAGTGATGCTAATAATCAGTGGCACCCCACTCAGTTCTGCGCTGCCTGTTACAGAGACGTTTCACAGTGTTAAATTCCTTTCTCGTGTTGCTGTTGCCTGCAGAAGCTAAACTGAGCTAACACTCTTTGTGGCTGTTAGTGTAACATGGAAAAATTCAGATTTGTTATGACATAATATTTATCGTTTTGTGACATGCAGGATATATAGATTACCCATACAGATCTTTTAGTTGCATATTGCTGTATCTAAGCACCACAGTGCAAAGAGTTAAACATTTTAGGAAAGTTTTGGTATTATAAAAACAGTTTTTGGCTTCACCATTTTAAATCTTTCTCCTGTAGAAGTTAATCAAGAGGCTTAAAAGCATCCCAGTAGTCTTTTTGACACTGTGTTTGCACCAGAGGATAGTATACAGTGAGTACGCTCTTCAGGCACAAAATGATACATCCATTCCTATCCTAAAAAAAAATTAAAATGTTTCTAAAAATAAAATCTCTTTCTTTTCCTTTGTCAGGATAATCTTTAACTGAGTAAACAAAACCACAAAAGGAAAATAAAGAGAAATCCTAGGCAAGGCATCAAGAAAAAGCATTGTGATGGGCCAGCTTTAGGTCTGCAACTTAAAAGGCAATTTCTTTAGATCTTTTGCATTGAAGGGACTGCAGTTCTATTTACTGAGGGATCAGTGGCGGGCATTTGTGAATCAGTATGAATTGAAGCCTGAAGCAGCATTGCTTCATTGCTGGTATGGGTGTCTATAGAAACAGATGTAAAAAGAAAAAGGAAGAAAAGGCTAATATAGTATGATGTTCAAAGACTATCCAGTAAGAGATGTTCTCGTTCAGCCCTGACCTTTTCTGAAAACCTGGGTTGGCATGAGCCAGGGAAGATTGCGCTGTGACTGTACAACTGGGGTCTGTCACAGGGATTACTTCTTACTCCTGGGTGCACAAAATGAAGCACTGAAATTGCCTATATTTTGATGCCTAAATAAAAGCTGTCTGATTTTTTAAGGTGCAAGGGGGACTTATGTAACACTCCGTTTACCTTAGCACATCTGGAAATCAGGCTAGTGTTTGAGATCACCAGCACAGTTCATTCTTACTTAACTACTGTGTTTTAAGCTACCACATCAACCGGAGTTATGTCTTAAGAGCATCACCCTCCCCTGCAGATCATATCCTTGACTGTTATTGTTTTCCTCCCTGATTATCATCTAAGAAATGTGGGGGGTTTTTTAGTAAAATGAGCCAGCAGAATTGATTTTTAGAATTTGTCTGCACCTCTCCACTGCAAAAGAAAAAGACAAGAAGTAAAACTTGTGAGAGAGCTCAAGCACCATTTCTAAAATCCCTTGCAATTTCGCTTTGCTGTACTTCCACCCTGAGCTGGTTGCACACACTGCTTGATGCAGTCTTGGAAAAAGACCTGCTCTGCCAGAGAGAGATTTATTCTGTCTTAAAGCAGGGGCTTGAGACACACAGGGCAGGTCATGGTCCAGTGGCGCCCAGTTCTTCCACTGACTGTGGAGGACAACTGCAGACAGTGCAGGTGCTGAACCTTCAAGAGGTTCAAGTAAGGTGAGATGCCCCCATCTCTAGGACTGCCAGCCCCCCTGAAGATTGGTGGCTCACAATAGTTTTTTGCCCTGAATCCTTCACTGAATTTTGCATACAGGGCCCTGCCTGGCTTGTAACGTCCTGGGTGGGTTTTATCAGAGGGTTTAATTTAGTTTGGAAGGATTTCAGGAGGTCTCTGGTCCAACCCCTGCCCCAAGCAGGGCCAGCTCTGGGATCAGACTGGGCTGCTCAGGGCTTTGCTCAGGTAGGTCTTGAAAACCAAGGATGGACCCTGCACAACCTCACTGGTCAATGGCTTAACCCAGCAAAAGATGGCCAAGGGCAGGAGGGAAGGGGGTGAGGGGGTGTAGGGAGTGCCCTGAAGTCTGTGGGCAGCACCTGGAAGCCGTCTGCAGCAGGGAGCAGAGGCTTGGAAGAAGGATCCTGAAGGAGAAAATTGTATTGCAGGGTATGCTGCCATGAGAAGGTTATTCCTGAGAGAGCAATTGTCTCACTACTGCTTTAATGTCTGTTTTGTGGGAGAATTCCCTTGTTTTCTCAGGTGAAGGGTGTCCATGGAGAATCCAGGACCAGGATCCAGGGAAAACCCTGAGACCAGGCACGGAGGGCAGCTGGTAGAAAGAAATCGATCCCAACGGGTGGATGGGGCATTGTGGGATCATTATGAGGTGGTCCCAGTTCCAGTGTGTTCAGTATGGATCTCAAGGCCTGACACTGTGCTGCAACTGAGTATCAGATGGCAGAGTTTATCGATGTTTAAATCAGGTTTTCGCATAATCAGAATGTACGCCCTTGTGTTTACAGATGTAGCTCAGAAATAGCCTGGGTTTTACGATACCTGTGTATTCTGTAAAAAAAAATATCTCAGAACACATTCACAGTATATCTGGAAATATCTTACCACGTGTTACAGGAAAACTCTTTTACAACTAATGAGACTAATGTGCCGTGCACAGAAAAGCTCATGAATTTTGCCCTGGTTTTCTTTTTGACATTATTTACTATTGTCATTTATCTGGTTTTCTCTTTGACATTATTTACTACTGTCATTTATCTGCTTTTTTAAGACCATTGTAGTTTTCTTCTGCTCTTTTAAGATCACCACTGCTCAGGACAGGGAACTGGTTTACAATTTATGGACAGCCTGTATATTTAAGAGGTCTGTGGAAACCGGGAACTTCCCACTTACACTGCTGGATCCTCGAAGATTAAAGACTGCATCCGTTTTGTATTCACTCAGAACAAAATGCCCAGCAGCACCAGTTTATGCATAAACGCTGGAGATGTCAAAAACATAGTAGGTCAATTTGTCCACTCCCTCTCACAGCCTCATCCCTCCGGAATACCTTTTTCTTCGTGCTTTGTCCTGTCTAGTCCTAGCAAGTGATGGGACTTCTGCTGTGGGATTTACACTGTAGATTAATGAGCTGCAAAACTTCACATATGTTTAAATCATTGTACTCGCTCCCCCCCGTTTATATCTCCGTTGTCAATAAGGCGGTGGAGAGGCTAGCGCCAATCCATTTATCAAGTCACCTTACCGGCGAGATGCGGCTCGACTTAGCGTCTGACATGATAATAAACATCAAAGCCTTAGCACCTGATGTTAGCACAAGGTGCCTTTCCTCTCGAAACATCTGGTCCCCTGATAAATTGTTACACTCGCCACCGCTTGCCGCACCGCCGTTCCCCAGATCACGGGAGAGCCCTGCCCGGTGCGTGCTGCTACGGGTCTGTTCTCAAGTTGTTGCGGCGCGCCGGCCGTATGATGACAATTAGAAGCAGTTAGTGCGCAGATGAGGCTCGCGAGTGGCAGGTGGCGGGAACGGGGCTCAATTAACTAACATGCACAAAATCCTTTGCTAATGAGGCTGGGCCACCCCAGATGAGCAGGAAAGCATGTGTCGCTGACAGCAACAGAGGATTTGAAACTGAGAGGGAGAGAAACCGGTCAACAGGTATCATCGGCGAGCGAATAAGCCTTTCCAGCTCGCCGCGGTCAGATTAAGTGATGGGTTTAAGTCTGCGCGCTGAAAGTCAGCGAAGATAGCTGTTTGCTGGAGAGCTGGGAAGAATTTCGTTTCCCCTGTCTCTGAATTGGCTGCCGCCTTTTCTCTTCCCTGTGTCCTCCCTATTAACCTGCTCTGTTGTGAGAGCTGTGGCAACGATTACACTGCAATGTAAACTTAAATATCATCTGTCTGTATTGCCAAAATACTGATATGAAAGGCAATGGAGGTCAAAAAGATAATTAGTTTGCTGGGCTTTCAAATTAGATAATTTTAAAACAATGCAAAAGCTGTGTTTGGGTTCTGTAACTTAAGCCACTGGCTGGTTTACAAGGTACATTCTATTATTTTTCATCTTGCTATGTTAAGCAGCAGTTTGCAGTTAGAGAAGAGAATCATAGATAACCCCATAAAAGATGTTTAGTTTTAGCAGGTTATAAGTCAGCATTTTTCTTTGGACTGAAACTTACTGTGGAAGCTGTCCCTGTGACCATGATAGCACTTCTAATCCAAGTCTCCAAATGCTGCCTCCTGTATCACTGTTCATTCTAAAATGGTTTGCAAGGGGATCTGTAGCTGTGAATATTTTTGTGTTGTGTTGCGTAAAGTATCTAAAATTCTGCAGTACAGAATTTTCTGCTAAACTTTTGTTTGCCCCAGCAATGCTTTTAAAGTAGAGGGCATTTTTTATTTGAGTGCCATGGGCAGTGTATAGTGACTTGTTTTCCAAACGTATCCATGATGTGAATGAACCTGAGACCACACAGACCTGTCAGATTCAGTGTGACGGACTGATCAGAAGTCCCAAGAAAACGTAGTACTCCATACCCAGAAGCAATGAGATGAAGCCCAAATGAAGCACAGTCCAGACAGTGAACACCCCTGGAGTCTTTGACGGTATTTCAGTACATAGATGGTTGTATCTGTTTCTCTAACCGTATGCTTTCAAATGACACAGTGTGATGAGGCTTGAAGAAAGAAGAACTCTCTTTAAACTCTTTCACTGGAGCAAGTTAAAAGGGAAAAATTCGCTCCTATGCTTGAAGTTGTAACAAGATTTTACCTAATTCACATAATTCTGAAAAAAAAATCCGTTTCCTCAGAAGGTCTGGCATGATTTCTAATACATTTTACACTCCATGTTAGTACAGTTTGTACCAGTTTTACCTGAGTATGCTTTGCCTTGACTGCAAGGCATCCCTTGCATCAGACAAGAAATACCCCATAGGTTTCTATAGTGTCCAGCCCTAGCAGAAAGTTGTGATTATTATAATCCCATTGGAAATACCAGCTTTGTAAGTGGCTATAAGTTGCTTTGAACAAAATCTTCCATGCTTTGTTTCTGACTTCCATCTCCCCAGCCTCCACGGAGATACTTCACACTGTTGAGCTATTAAGAGCTGAACAGCTTCTTCAATCAGTCTCCTGACAAGTGGCACATGTTTTTTTTACTGGGAGATAACAGTTAAAGCTTGTATGTCCCTGGGTCAATGGCTGTTACTCTTTACATGGCACGCCATTAAATTGTCTTGTGTGGCGAGCTGACTCAGTGTAAAACCAAATATTTCCTCATGACTTGAGGGGATTCTGCACTCTGGAGTATTTTTGACTCAAAAGCCCTTAAGCACTTTTATTTGTGTGAGGGTTTCATAGACATGTTAACCTTAGTGTCCCGAGTAGGTGTTAGAGTAACCAACTTACCCTTGTAAATGGAAGTGGGGGAGCAGACTAATCAGACCTATTATTTTCTTTCCTGCCCCAAAGTCGTGTTTGCTGTTTCTGTGGATTTCAGAGCAGCTGCTCTGTGGGACCCACTTCTGCACGGGGTGGCACGCGCGGTAGGGTCATTTGTAAATGTGTACCCACTTAAAACAAAATGCTGGACATGTGAGGATCCTGCGAGCATTAAACAATGGATGAATATGCAGCTCTTCTGTAAATGGTAACTTACTATGAGGAAATGAGAGAGAAATACTTTAAAGACTTTTTACATTATGCGGACAAATAAAGGCGATGTATTGATTTTTCCAACCCACCTGTAGGACCTGTTGCAAACAGATCATCAGAGACTTCACTTTTTTTCTGGAAAATGAAATTATATAGAATGGCTTTGAAATAAAAACCCTGGTTCAAGACTCCCTAAGTTTTAGATAATCCCAGTATAAAGTAATGTCTTTGGCCCTAACTTTAGGAGAAAACGGTACTCCTTGATCGACATGTCCTATCTTACCTTTCACCCAAGACCAAAGAGAGTATTTTGGTTCAGTTTAAAATTAAAATAATGAAGTAACTGTGGGAAAATACTGGTGGATAGACATTGCTGACTGCTGCTTTTGAGGAGTAGAGGGAAAGACTCTGAAAGGGAAAACTCCCGCATGGAAACTTTATCACACGTTAGTACTTGACGGGGCAGCTACCTACTGTGTAGGCCCCCGCATAACAAGGACAGTGATGGAGAGCTTTTGTCTGGCTTCAAACAAAGCTTGCTCAGCTGGCAGAAAAGGGGGTATTTCGTACAGACAGCCACTGGGGCAAGGGAAATACATCGGAGGGGAAACAAGGCTGAAAAAAAATAAATCAGAAAGAACAGGTTCCAGAATGAGCAGGTGTCAAGCGAGGAGACAAAAGGGAAAAAAAACCCTCAAAGTTGGCGTGTGAGTAGCGGTACTGGACTGTCACAGGAGCACGGGGCTGTCGACTTGGTGGTGGAGGTGGCTGGTGGCTGCTCCGCTGAAGGCTGCCTAGAAGAAAAGCTTGCGGTGTGGAGGAGGGCTTGGGGCATGCAGTGCCAAATAATCCAGCTCCCCTCCTCAAGGAATAAAGGCTGGAGGGAGATGACCCACTAAACGACATCCTTTGCCAGGCACAAATAATCGGTGCAGGAAGAAGTAATATCATACACCAGTACTGTAAAGGAGCCTTCTCAAAGGAAGTGGGTAATAGAGAGCAGATATTTGCAATGTATCACAATATAACACAGTACCATATACTGAAGTGTCTATACGTGCACTTAATTTCATCCCAAACAGTTCAGAGTTTGCAAATCACCCCTGTGAGGGTTTAGCTGCGCACCTTCCATTTGCACGAACAGACCAGTGTCTGCATCCTGTAGATCACTTTGCAACTCCCAGGCCTTTGATACCCTACAGTACAACCCACTGGGATAAAACAAGAATAGTCGGAAATCATAGCCCTGCCTCTGTCGGATAGGATCTGTTCCTATTTTGACACCCTAAGCTTGAACTATGGAACCTTTTCTGGAGGTCAGCATCTTCTTTACAACACGGTTTCAATGTCCTTGGTGGGTGGCATATGTGCAATGGGCCATGAGAAATGTTCATAGTGTTGAGATTAAAATAACCTCCCAGGCTAGAAGAAATATAATTCTAATTTATAACCTAACTGTGGAGATTATTAAAGCATTTCCCTCTCCACTTGCATAGATTTTATTTCTATTTTTCCTCCAACACATCCTGTTAGAGTATTAAACAGAACAAGGCCACATACAATTTTAAGAGAAAAGTGGGGGTTTGGTAAAAATCACTTTTTGGAGGGAAACTTAGACAGTTCTTTTTACTGTAGAGCTATTAGCACCTGGATGGGTTACAGTATGTTTTAGGAAAGGAGAGGGAAGGGATGGAGAGAAGTGTGTACCACTAGTGTGATGGGCTAAAAAGCCAGTGGCGGAAATCAGTGTTAAAATCTCCTAATGGATAATAATCCAATAGATTATAAGGATGATAATCTTGTAGATACTAAAGAGTACCACTATATTTTAAGAAGCAGGTGCTCATTGTGCATAAGTAATAAAGATATATTGGCTGCAGTGGAGCTGTGCTGATTTACAGCAGGTCTGAGAAAGAAGTCAGAAAGCTTGAAAGTTATTTGGCAGAAAGCAAAAACCAGTGAATGGGAAGGGGCACATATTATAGTGAAGAACTTGAATAAACAGCTGTGTGCAAAGGCAGTATGAAATAAACTCGGGAGAAGGGAACCCAGAAGCTCTTATGAGAGACTGCATCTAAGAGGAAGGCAATTCTGAGAGCTTGATGTTATCTTGTGATGTAAGGTTTCCATTTTGCAGCATAACCTTGTTAAATACATTCTGGGTGATGCACCGGGAACTCAGGCTTTCCATCCTCAGTGCCAGCCCCCCATATATGCAGTGAGCACTGACCTTCCTCACAGAAAATCTTACGTTCAGTAAAAGATAAAAGGATGTACACAACTACAGATTTAAACAGTAAAAGATGAGGATTTAGCCATTCCTTCCCCGTTGCTTCCTTTAATTTGGAGAATTGAATACCACCTCGTGAAAACTCGGATGGTAAAGCATTTGCTTTTGGAGACCTTAATTGTAGGTGAGTGGGAAAAAAGAGTTACATGAGCGAAGCTTACACATACCACACTCCGGGGGAAAAAAAAAGAAAAAAAAAAAAAAGTAAAATTTATGGTTGCTTCTGTGCAATGAAAAATCAATTCACAGAAAGTTTAGGCTCAACTGCACTTCGTGCCTGCGAATGAGCTGTCAAATTATCTTAGTAGGAAGCTGCACCGAGGTATTGTCCTTAATTGCTCTGATAATGCTCCGTTTTGACAGCTGCAATACCTGGTTCAACATGGCTGCTAACAAAAAAGTCAACCATTAAGTATGTTTTCTTAAACAGTGACTGATAAGTTGTTATCTTTCAGCACCTCCAGCTAATTAGACATCACGAGTCAAAGTTAATTTGGTGGAAAACATTTCTCGACTTAATGACATTTATGGGCAATTAGGCACGTTGCAGAAAGGAATACACATTTACATTTCAGCCTATTTCCAGTGCTTAACAAGAACCCACCCCTTTCTCCACTGGAGATTTCTCATTCTCTGAGGAATACCTTCGATGCAGACACCACAGGTCCTCTTGTTTTTCTGGAAACCAGCAATTGCTTGCGTGAAACAAGCTACCACACAGTAATGAGACACACAGAGAGATAAAATTAGGTGCAATAAAAGCATTTACACTGTTTAGGCTCCTGTCTTGTCATGGAGAGAATTGTGCTTAACTCCACAGTAGTAGTATATTGACTGTCTCTGAGAAATGTTCATAGTCTTAAAGCCTTTACATGAAGTTTGACAGAGGATTTGGAAAAGCAACACACTAACTTTTAACCTGTCCCATGCTTACTGAAGGAGAAGACAAAATGTAATTTGTTTTTTTCTAGTTGCTGTGGGCTGAGGAAGCCGGGGAAGAAAATGAGTAGTGGTCCTTGCTAGTTATGGGTGGGTACGGGCACCCATGTGCCCCCCTCTTGCCCTCAGGCAAGGACCTGGCAGAATCTGTGAGGCGCTGCCGGGCTGGCACCTCCTGGCATGGGCAGGGGGCTGGCTTTTGCCCCCGTCGCTCAGCAGAAGCACCCTTTTGAGACCACTGCCTGCTTCTAATTTTCACAAAAACTTGCAAAAACGTAGGATCTGCATGTAGTGCCAGTGTCATGTTTGGCTGAAATTGGTCGATAGCTCCAAAGGCCACGTGGGCTGACAAATTCTGGTTATAACATCCCTTTTCCTCTGGAGTTCAGGCTAAACTGCAAATGAAAGGCAGGCTGAGCGTGGAAGGATGTCCTTCAGTTTTGCTGTGCCTGGATGAGTTGGTTGCTCTGGACCCAGCCCTGATGGGCCTGAGAGCTGAGGCCACAACTATGGAGACAGACAAGCTAAGTCTTACATCTTTCTACTGGAGCAAGAAGCACCTCCAGGGCAAGCTGGAGGGCCACTGAAGCAAAATGTTTGGCAAAACTGTTTGACGAAGTCAGCGTGGGCAGATACAGGTGAAAGTACAGTCTTCTAAGTGCTCCCTGCAGCTTCGGACAAATAACACCTGCAGGGAACAAACTGAGGGTTTCTGGGGTCTTACACATCAGGATTAAGGTCTAGGCCCATTTTTGCTGGGCCCAGACTTTTGCTTTGCAACCGTATTGGTTTTAGAGTGTGCAATGACTGAACAAGAAGAATTATGCTATATGGCATCTACAGCCAAATGGTGCAATTGTCTGTTTTGGTGCTACTGCCTGGAAAATTAATTTATTTTAAACTAGATACTTGCAATGGCAAGAAAATGTCATACCAGGTTTTCATCTCTGTTATATTTAGACAGGATATCTCTTTCTTTATTCTTTTCTTTACATTTTTCCCCCATGATCAACATTTACGCAGTCAATGGTGGCACTTATGAAATGCACAGCGATGTTAACCGGTGACCTTCAGGAAGCGAAGCGAGGACCCGTGTCATTCAGTGGGTGTAGAGGTGCGTGGTCCCCGCAGATGAGAAGTAGCTCCCACCCTGGCACTGGGGGGGGGGGGGGAGATGTGTTTGGCCCCGCGAGCAGGGAATCCAGTTCAGAGCGGAGGCGGGCATCTGCGGTTTCTGCCGTCTTGATCCATTTGCTCAGCTTGCTCTACAATTCAATGTATGTAAATAAGTAGCCTGGCATTTGTTATACATGAAAGTAGCACACTTTATGCGACCAGGCTTTATTTACGGGAGCTGAGTATTAAAATTGTAAATGCCACCGACAATTACTGCCGTAATGACTCGGCCCCTCAGCACCGTCCCTTCAGGACGCTGAATTATTTCTCCTTTCAATTAGCGTCCACGCGGCAGACCCCCGCTGCAGGGGAACTGCCTGTCTGGCCGGGCAGGGGGATCACGCCGGCCGCCTGCCTTACCCCGCCAGGGGCGGCACCGCTGCTCCCGCACCGACGTCCCCCCCCCCGAGCCCGCACCGACCCCGCCGGCCGAGGCGGGGGGGTCCCGCCGGCCCTCCCCGCCCCGCGGCGCGGCGCGGCCCGCCTCTCCCCCGCGGGGCCGGCAGGCGGCGCTGCGGCGCGGGCGCGGGGAGCTGCGCGGCGGCCCCTCCCGCCCCGCCCCGCCCCGCCCCGCCCCGCCCCTGCCCGCGGTGTGTCGGGGGCTTCAAGGGAGCGAGGGGTCCTGGCTGCCCGTCCTGGCGGAGAGGAGCCGACCCCCCCCCCTTGCCGATAAGGCGTCCTGCCGTTCCCAGCCACTGCCCCAGGCAAGGTGCTGGCGGGGGCGAGGGGCAGGTCCTTCAGACCCAGAGCTCCCCGTGGGGCGCGGCGGCTCCCGAATCCACCCTGAGCTGCGCCGGGGAAGCAAGCTGGAAGAGCCGCGACTCTTCCTCGAGAACGACAGTTCTTTACGCCCGTCGCATCGTCGCATGGCGGTGCGGACACCACCTTTGGTAGCCGCGGCTAAAGACCAAGTGGGTTTTTCACTCGGTTACTCGGTTCGCTGTTGGGTCGTGGCATAAGATATTATTCCACAACGCAGGAATTTCCAGGAATGCCCTGAAATCTCTCCTCCTGCTTACTCCTTTGTGTGCTTCCAAATCGTAGAGGCACCAGGGTGTCGGTCAGGATAACGGAGGGCTTCCCAAAACATTGCTCGAAGCTGCAGGGTGCTGTGCTGCTGCCGCTGTCCTCCTGCCAGCGCACCTCGGGCTCTCCTCTTTCCTTCAGCCCACCTCTCTTTCGGCATTTACCTTTTAGCTGTTCCCTGCGTCGTGTCCCCCTCCGCTCCTGCAGCACGTTCCTCACGCTGCGGGCATTGCCCGGGATGTGCAAGTGAGGCACCAAGTCAGGGTGCTGGGTAGCTGCCCTCTGACAAAGGGAGACTTTTATTAAACAAAATGGGGCTGGACTGGGCCCTCCAGCAGCTCTGTACGCTCCAGCCAACCTTTCCTGGGCTGTTGCTCCCACACGTCTCAGAGGCCTGTTTGATGTCAGCATCACTGAAAGAGAGAAGCCATACGGGGAAAAAGGTTTTGTGTGTCCTCTTTTGTACCCCAAGGAATTAATCCATTGGGAGTCAAAGAGAATAAACACAACACTTTATAACTTGAGAACAAAACACAGAACTTGTTGCTTAATGCTATCTTTTCCATACACTGTTCAGGAGGGAAGAGGGGATAAAGTCCATTCCTGCCAGGGACATTTTACCATGTCGCAGCGCAAGTAAGCAAAAGGGTTATGCAGACAAAGCCTAACCAGCAATAGGTAAAGTATCCAGTAATGGATGGATGTTCACAAACAGGCATCAAATTTTGGCTTGCTGCATGATCCTGGGTGAGGCATTGAATCCTGCATTCTTTCTGCCTCTCTTTTCCATCTGTAAAATGGAAAGAAGAATTCAGACAGCCGGTGTAAGCATAAATTCTGTTGGGTTTGGAGAGTGCCCATGTACTCCTGTAATGGGGGTTGGTTAACTCGGTAGGTGTATTACTTATTTGTGGGCTTCATGTGATTTTGGCTGAACACAGACACCAGGGGGGATAGGCTTGTTTTCCAAACCTGGGTAGCTGACAAAGGACCCACATGCCAGGCACGAGAGCTGCATCCTGAGCTTTATGTTGGGAGGGCAAGAAAGGTGTTGCAGGAAAGCTCCAGCCACTGCGGCAGCGAATGCTGGGAAAGTAAACTGGACAAAGGGAAGGTAGGATTTCTTCCCAGGGGTAGTTCTGATTTGTCACTGGCAGTGAAAAAGTTAAAACTCATAGGGTTATTCATGAATTCCGCTTTTTAAAAACATGTCCCATTAAAATGCAGATTTAGTCTTCCATTTGCAAAGAACATAGTTATTTCAAATTCTGTATGGGAATCCTTTTTGTATTTGTATCTTTTGGGTAGAAAGTCCAGCTGCCTCTTGTGAGATTGCACATATCTCTTCAGATGTCAACAAATCATTGAAAAGTGTCAGAAAGGGGGAAATGAAAGATAATTATTCAAACCATGGAGAGCTACTTTGAAAGTGAATAGAATCTGTCAGATAGTCTTTTGAGAACAGCAGTTGGCTGCTTCTATTGGATATATTAAATGGACATATCTAGAGGCAAGTAATGCTGTTTTAGATTCGGATCAGTTTAAGTTGGAGGATTTTTCTGGTGGAGGTAGCTGAAACCACCAGAAATTATTGAGGGGAAATTAGTTGGGAGGGTGTTATATACAGTTATGGTGACATATTAAAAGAAATAGAAAGCTCTGTAAATAAAATGCACGCTTTTTCAGCTAGAGAAACAGAAGCTTTACATATTTGTCTATTATATTTTGAAACTGTAGTGGGATTAAGGACAAGGAGGATTTGACTGAAATGGAAATAAGTAAGTTGGTGGCAGTGTAAAGGGGCATAGTCCTGAAAGAAACGTATCACAAAGAGCTTGGTGAAATCACCATTATATCTGACTAGCACAATATTATTGAAAATTTGCTTAGACCACTCCTTGCTCTTACGAGCAGCCTGACAATGCTGGCCCCTGGTGCTGCAATACTTGCCCCTGAGAGTAACTTTCTGGATGTCCATTGGGATCTCCCACATCTAAAGTCTGCAAGCAGACCAGAAATTTATCTCCTTTTGTTCCCTGAGAAAGTCAAAATAGGTGATATTTCATAAGGAACAGAGTACAGCTCAGCAAAAGTCTTTCTGAAAATGCTGTAAATGTTTGCTACTGTATCTCCCAGGAAAGATGTTGATGTTTTCACTGTAACGCTCCACTAACAGCGAGCATCCAACAGGTATTCTGAACTATCAGTGAGTGCACTGGTGCAGGCTAATGAGTGAGAGGCCATCTGCGCGAGTTCTGTGATTTAACCACATCGATCCAAATTTGCACGGTGCAACTACTGCAGGTACAGAAGTCTTGGAGCAAATAAAAGGTGTGGAAAGAGATACTAAAGGTGAATGAGAAATACATGCAGGTGGGAAGCTGCAGCCAACATCTTTCAAGTTTATTTCCTTCAAGTTGTTTGTTATTTTGTTTTCTCTCCTTTTTCATAGGGCTGTCTACGTTGTGCTTCTCTTGATTGCACCAGCCCATGCTAGGTTGTATGTAAGTGGCAGAAAAACCTACAGCAGCATTACATTACCTGTGCTTTTGTAGTACTTAATCCTCTGGAGAGGAAGAGAGACTGTGAAGCAGGAGTGTCTGCCCCAGGCTGGGAATGGCTGGTGCTCCTGTGTGGTTTTTTCCACTCCAGTCATTCTTTCTCTCATATGGCACAGAAACATTTTACCCATGTCCCGCAGCCCCAGAGGGACTGCCAGTTCTGGCACATCATAGCAGCAGCACACACTTCTGCTGTCTAGCATGAGATGGGTGCTCCCTGTCTCAGCCTCCACTTCTACTTTCCTACAGCAATTTAGCTTTTGCCTCTTAAAAAACGGATTACAAAATAAGCACACCTGGAAGCCCTTCCCATGCACAGGTGCTTTATCATAAGCACAATGGCTCCTGTTGTCTACCAGATATTTTAAAATCCCTCCTGTTACAAGCCATCCCATCAGGTCAGGTCTCGCTGCCTAACATATGAACCAGGACATGATTGTGTCAAGACCAAGATACTCCAGACCACCTAATGGAAAATCTAACCAAAGTTTTCAAAGTAGTAATGTTTTTTGCAAGCCTTGACCATAAGTCGCAAAACTAGATCTCATTAAAAAGTTTTCTTTAGCCTTTTTTAACTCAACTGAATTTCCAAAGTTGTCCAGCAAGAGCAAATTGAAAGTCTGTTTACACTCAATGTAATCTAATCCTGATCAGCATATTGCCTCCAAAAAAGCACAGATGAAAGGACATTTTTGCAACACCTGGGCCATTTACAGATGTGCCCAAGCAAAAAGCTGAGGTCCAGATCTCAGCTCCTCCAAAAGTCAGGAAAGACCAATGATGGGGACTGGGTTTGTGCCACTGCAGATGCTAAGGGTAGCCCTTGGAGAACCTGAAAACTCTTATATCTCTTGGGTGCAGGGAGATTGATAATTTTGGTTCAAGTCCTTCTCCTTTAATACTGTCCTTTTTCTGATCCACACAGGTAAAAATGACTTTAGCTTCCAGATTTCAATACACACCACCAGATGCACACGTAGCTAGTGTGGATTTTGCAATAGGAATTTGTTGGCTGAGTGAGAGTTACCCTCTTTCAATGTTGTGATGTTGTTATTTTTAGCAAAGGAACCTTGCAAATGAGCAGAAATAGACTCCAGAGTCCTCAATATTACTTTTGTTTTCACCCTCCCCTTACCTGCAGGAAACATGGGAGACTAGAGGGTCAAACTGTTAATTTCCTTGCCCTGCAGGGAAAAACCCAACAGTTTATGTACAAGGGAGCAGAAGTGTTCAAGCAGTGGGCCACAAACTACCTACAGCGTGCAGTATTTCTCAGTTTCCTGCATTTTCTCCATAGGCTGGGTCTTCTGGGACCCTGCTAAAGAGCCTTTTTGTTAGCCCCTGCCCACTCCAGGCCCTGCAGCAACCTGCATGGCCAACTCCAGCCCCTTTCCATTGGAGAATTGCCTACACAAAAATGGGAGCAACTTAGGTATTGTTTTGCTTGAATTTCTGCTGTGCTGACAAGCACTTTCTCAAAGTTGTAGACAACAACAGCCACTTCTTAAAATACCCTTTTTAGGGAAGGAGACAAATTAGGGGTGACCTAACTATGTTCTCTAGTAGATGAATCCCCAGCCCTGCCCTCTGTGGGCTGGGGTCGGGTTCCTGGTGCCATGCACGGGTGTGGGGAGCAGTGACACCCGTGGAGAGCATTGGGCATCTTCACGAGGGACTCCTCTCCCCCAGCTTTCTCCCACCTCCCTGGGGAACCTGTTGTGGGGTGAGATGCATCTTCTCTCTTTGGCGGTCAAGGGAGCTGCGGTGGGTTGGGGCACCCAGCCCTTACACATCTGAAGCCAGGTGTGATGGATCCTGCTGCTCTTATTCTTAACACTGAGTGGCTGGAGTTGCAATTTGGGAGAGAGGTATCTCCATCCCAACTGCTCATTATTGTACAGGAGAGGCAAATTTTACCCTTCCCCTTTCTGTGCTTTCTCTGTTTGTATGCAGATAGTGTGCTAATAGCTGGCTAAATCAGCCCACAGTGCACATCTTTCCCTGGCCCGACCGGGAGAGCTGCTGCCTGCTTTGCCCCCATTCTGTGGCTGGAAGCTCGTGGCAGTGAGGACTGGGAAGGAGAAGGCGCTTCTCCTTTTTTTATTTATTTTCTTTCTTATTCTATTCCACTATCTAAAAACATAATCAAACTTCAGTGCAAAGTCATGGCTGATTTTCCCTTTCGGTTATCTCACTATTACTCTACCAAGGTAATAGGAGTTACTGCAGATTTAGGCTACCGTACAGAGGAGGAGAAGCAGGGCTCAAATCAATCCAGTGTTATAGTTCAAAGGGATTAAAATGAGAGAGAGAAAGGGAAGAGCTGAAATGAAAGAAGTTTGAAAGAAACAAAAAAATTGTTGTCTTTGGGGAGCTATGTACTTTCTCCAGGGAGTTTTCCTACTAGATAATCTTTGAAATGGTGGAACAAGGTATTTAAATCTCTGTTTCAGTACAGGAAAAGGAAGAAGAAAGTAAAGAGCCAGCAAAAGGAAAAGGTGCCTTTTTTCTGGCAAAGCAATCTACCTCTTTCTTAAAAAAAAAAAACAAAACCAAAATGAACTTGCTATATCCTACTGATAATTATGCCTTCAGCAAATGGTCTTTTAAATTCAAATGTATTTTTCTGCTGAGAAGCCAACACTTGGCCTTGAATAATCTTATTCTTTCAATCTGATAAAGTTGGTTTTTCTGTGCATGCATATATATATATATAAAGTTGTTGTGTTTGGGATGTATTCAAATGTTTGCTTTTTAGTGGGAACTGTGTCCTTGCTTGTGTAGGTCAATGGACCCAACACCACGAAAGCATCAATGAGAGCTCCCTGCTGGTCCCAGATTGGTGGCGCTGGCACTGTGCCCCAGGACCAAAGCTACTGCAGTATTTTTCAGGATACTTTTACAGGCTTCAAGGAAGCCTGCAGGATTTTTAATGCCAGGTGTTGTGTGGCTAAGAGGCCTGGGTCTGGAAACCTACATGGGTAACAGAAGTGCCATGCCAAAAATGCGGCACCTTTTAATGATCTGTGTAGGAGAAGTTTAATCCTTTGGGTGTGAGGTTTATAATTCCACAGCAGATTAAGAGCCTTTGCCATTGAAAACTCTATGTTGGTGACTGATTTTTTTTTTTATCTAACCTGGATTTGGGCCTGCAAACTGTATTTTCATATGAAAAGATAGAGTTCGGGTATTCAGGTGTTCAAGCTAAGCATGCTAATACAAAGACAGTTTATGCCTGAGGAAAAAAAAAGTGAGTAAAAAGAATTTCTGCTAAATTGAAAAGAGAGTTTTGAATTGGTCCCAAATTCAGTTCCAAAGAGCCAAGATAAAACTGGGCAAGATAGTCTGCTCCTGATTTTATTTTCAGTTCAGTATAATTACAGTTGTGATGCTATGAATTAGCTGCAGAGAAAAGCCTGCTTGACCTGTGCGAGGAGAGTGTGCTCTTCCAGACAGGTGCTATCACTGTTAGGAAAAAAGAGCCTTTTTGTGCCTAGCACAAGGCTTGCTTTCCTTTCTGGAAACCCCAAATTTATCAAAGTTATTACAGTGAAGTAATTCACTGGCAAAGTCCCCTCTCCATTTCTATCCTCTCTGACCACCTTTTGCTTTTAATGCCTGTAAACCCATGGGGCTGATCCTGCCCCCGTGCCGGCAGTGCCCCAGCAAGAGGAACAGCAGCCAGCGCTTGTGTAAGGCCGAAGGGACGTGCATGCCTGCTAGCACGCACCGCTGCAACGATACCCTTCAGACTGCCTGCCTGTCAGAGCATCTTCCAGCCAAGCGGACATTCAGCTTAATAAAATGGGCGTTCGGCTTGTGTTAATCATTCAGGTTACTGTGAAGCATTCCCACAAAGTCTGTAAATATCCACACATCGGTAGCATTGTCCCTGTAAAAGGATTAACCTCTTTAATTAGATCTATCATCCCCTTTTACGAACGTTTCTCTGAGAGATATAGTGGTAGGAGTGCCGTACCGGCGAAGATAAATTGCCTCCTTTGAGAGAGCGACGTTTCTGCCATTGAGATGGGCCCTTTGCCGGGGTCCTTGTTTTGCCCCATGAAGCCGCCATTCAGGTACAGCGGGGCTGAGGGTGCCTTGTTCAAGCTCAGAAAGTATTTGTGAGGCTGTGGCAGGCTTGGACTTTCCAACTGGCACTGAGGAGAAAGAGACGCTTGTTTCCCCGCTATCGGAGGGGGAAAAAAAAAGAAGGGCGCCAGTGCAGGTGGTGCTCCATCAGTAAAATGCTGTTGGAAGAAAAGCTTGCAGGTGCTGGCTCTGAAAATGGACGGGTGCTTCCTGGGCCCGGGGCGAGCTGAAGAGGACTGCCAAGGCCAGACAGAACCGCTCTGTTGCCTTAAGAGTGCATAAAAAAAGATGTTTCAATGCTGTCGTCGGATCTGGGTGGTTTGCCACGGAGGACAAAAAGTCTCCTGTAAAATTGGATTTAAATAGTCCTATCTCACTTGTGCTCTGGGTGACCAGATTCAATTGTGCCGGTGTCCCCTCTGCAGTATGATATCATAGCTTCAGAGGAAGGCTTTATTTAGAGGTCACATTAGTTTGTCCTGTGGATGTAATCATTTTTTGTGTCACGGACAATGTTTTACTGTGAAGATATGGGCCAGATGGCTCAGCCACTTGCAGTCCGGAGTTAAACAGGCTCTTTATTGTGGGTGAATAAACAGAACCTATTGTCCCCTGCTCGTGAAACTCTAGTGTCCACCGCCGGGTAAAGATGAAGTATGAAATTTTCACGGCTGAGGGAAGAATATGTAAAACAACAAGTAAAAGGGGTGTAAGCTTCCAAAACATATCCTCATTGTCCCTTCTGGTTTTTTTCTCTCAGTAAATATCCGTGAGGTATTTCCATGCCTTGCCATTGTCTGATGTTGCTAAGCGCTCGGGTCCCCCTCGTCCTCTGCCCCCAGCCTGGTGAGCATCTTCCACCACGACTGCCCCCACGGTGGGGCTGTGGGGCTCAGGAGCATCACCCCAGGATTTCCTGCTCCTAGCCCCCTGTACGGGTGTGGTGTCTGGTCAGGTAGATCATTGCCAAGACCATCTCTGGTTATTTATTGTTTTATATCCCCCAAAGCTCCCCCTTGGCCCCTCTCACACACACACACAGAACTGGCTGGCAAGCAAGTAGAGAAAAATATACTTTCCTCCAGACCAAAGAGGTCAAATTCATTTTCCCCCCATTTTTTTCCCCCAGGCCCAGCATAGTAATCAGAGGGCTTTTTTCCTAAAGAAAACGTACATTTTCTGTTTAAACTCACCCCATCCATAGTTTCCTATATGGCAATGTCAGAAGTATTTCCTTCCTTTCTCTAATTGCAACCAAAGCCAACCTTGACTGGCAAGGAGAAAGTCCCTGACAGGTTTGGGTTCAGTCCAGACCTTCTCAGAGAGTCTGTCAGCCAACTGTTTGACAGTATGCAAATGTATGCAAATGGGGGGACACTGGCCGAACACCTGCAGAAAGTGTCCATCCCCACTCCCGCTATGCTCTACCTCCTCTGCACGTGGGGCTTTGAAATGCTGCTTCGTCTCCCTCTGTCAGTTTATTATGCGTTCGTCAGCAGAACGTGGGGCTGGTGAAAACCGCGCTCTTTGTCCTGCCGGGCGGCAGAGCCCCATGTGGAAGGGCCAGTGCCAGGAATGGTGCGATGGCTTCCATCCAGCCCTTGTGAATCCTCCTTTCTGTCTTTTAGGACCTTCCCTTCAGCATCCCAACCCTTTTGGGGTTGCCCGTGTCAAGGAAGGCCTTCTGTTTTCCTGGGAGTAAAGACATCATGTCGGTGGAGTCTCAGCCAAACAAAAAGGCTCTTTCTTGCCAGCAGCTGGAGCGCAGTGCTGCAAGGGGCTGTGCATGCGCCGCATGAAAACCTGCGGCCGACTCCAACCGGTGAGGGAGGGAGGAAGGAAGGAAGGAGAGGCACCTTGAATAAAACAAAGTTGTTGGCCACGTACCGGCTGCCGAAGAGAAATGCCAGCTGCCGCAGCCATCGGGAGCAGCTGTGGGTCTCCTGTGTGGCCCCGTGGAGCAGCCCCTGGAAAGCCGGGGGGTCTGGTGGGGTCTGGCAGGGGGGCTCCATGTGCATGGGGGATGCTGGGTGTTTTGCTCCCCTAAGTCTATGCAGTGGGAAGGAGAGGGAGGGAGGCACTTTGGAGTGCTCTTTAAATAGAGAAGGGCTGCAAACTCAGGAAAGTTTGGGACCTTCAGCCTAAATCCAGACCCTGGATGGGAAAATCGCTGGATTTTGAGAACATGATGGTTGGATCAAAGATATATATCTCACACCAGCTTCTAGCCCAAGGGAGTGTAAGCCCTTCCAAATCCTGTGTGGCAGCTTCAGTTTTAGATAGCTAAACATGCAAGCCAGTGGTGACGGGGTGATAGGTCTGAGGACTGCATGGAGACGTGGCCCTCCAGCTCCCAGAGAGACCAGACCACAACCCGAAACAGCTCTGACTGCTGTTGGGGCAGCAGGCACCTTCCTCTGATTGACAGTCTCAATTAAAAATCGCTACCCTGATGCCAATGCTGGGCATTCCATGTGTATCTGTCTCTATCATATGCAATTGTGTGGCTATAAAGTCATAAGCCACCCATGGGTGCTGACCATGTGGCAAGCTGTAGTCAAACAACACGTTGTGCACCTTTAGCCTAACTACACCACAGCTATGGTTAAATCTCCTGAGCCTGCTTGGAGAGAGCTGTGCTGGTGGAGGTAAGAGCCGCGCTTTGCTCAGTAGCTTGCATTAGGTGAAGCCAGGTCATGCTGGACTTGAAACCCATGCAGTAAAATGTCAGTAAATATTTCAGAACATGAGGCAGCGTATAGACACTGCAGCTGGGTGTAATGTTGAGTTTCGAGTGTCAAAGGCCTGCCTTTGGACTGCCAAAATACGAGAAACACCCCTCAGGCTTGGGATACCAGGGGTCTTGGAAATGCAGGCAGGCTTCTGCTGAAAGCCAGGTGGACTTAAAGCGGTTGGTGATTGTTCCTAGGGATTTTTCTTTGGCTGGGGATGAATAAGAAATGGGCTGTTGTGCAGGAATGGGGATGGACAGTTATTAGGGTGCCTACCAGAGCTCCCCTGGCACCAGCTTTGTCATCTGCCCCCCCAGAATAGGACGTGTAGAGGGACTTGCTCTAATTCTCACTGCACCATATGGAAATCAGTTCACGCTTTCTCCAGAGAGAGAAAATAAGTGCTCCTACTTTCTGGCTTTTTTTTTTTTTCTTCTTACACTTTGGAGCCCAAGGTAGCTGCATTTAGCAGCTTTAGTGTCCTTTCATTGCTGCTGCTTGCAGGGTTGTGGTCACTCAGGCAGCAGTAACTTTGAAAAAATGACCCGTCTACACCCAAACAATAACAGAATCCCCCTTTTTATGTTGGCAACGCCCACTGCTTTCTCTTCGCTTCAAGACTCCCCACGTAGACGCAACTGTTTGACCAGCCTTCTTCTGAACAACTTAATTAAGCAAAAGAAAAAGTGTCAGTTTCTGCCAACCTCACAAAAACAGAGCTGTGGGGGTAAAAAGGGGACTCGGCATCAGCCTGCATTCCTCAACGGGCTAACGAAGGGAGACCCTCGCTTTGCAGCACTGCCAGGCATAGCCAGGGTTATCTCAACATATTGCTTCACCCACCGTCCTGGCCGCAATGGGAGCTGGGGTGACCCATGTCCCACGGGCGCCGAGGTGCCCGGGGAAGCACCGGGCGCTTGGCATGGCCGGGGGCACATGTATGTGCCGCTTCCCATCGGAGTCAGCCAGGGGGATCAACCAGTTTTCTAAACTGCATGAAAAGGGGAGCCCTTTATTCCTCTCGGGGCCGGGTGTGGGCTTAGCAGACCAAACTGCTCTTGGTCCCACCACAGACAGAGGGTGGCTCTGGAGGCTCCCGAATTTCCCTACATCTACGCTGAGAGCCTGGCGGGTGCATGTTGCACACATGCGTCTATGGCTATTGCAAAACCTCCCTTCCCTAAGCAAAAATGCCAGAAGAGGATAGCGCTCGTTTCTTTTCCTTCAGAGACTGGATCTGCTCCATGAGCATTGCAGCATCCTCTTCTTAGGCTGGAGAAGCTGCTCCTTACCCAGCCAGCTGCTCTCTGTCCAAGGAAAGGGATGAGGCTCTTACCACAAGTGTTTCAAGGGCCTGAGCTTTCATTGCTTTTTTCCAAGGGAAAAAAGTTGCTCTTAACTGAGGAGGGAACGATGGAGCAGAACTGTCTCCCTGAGTTATGTTCTCCCCTTCTGTCTTTATCTCCATTAAAAGAGCATAAATTCATTTTAGGCTACAGTTCTGCAAAGGTCGGGGGCTGCTCTGACTTTGCACAGTGCGCCTACCGCCTCTGAAATCAATGGGCCGGCTGTTCACCCTGCACAAGCAGAGCGCGCATGTGGGTCTTTGAAGGACCACGGCTTTATCTGGAAGAGAGTTAGGCTTGGGTTGTTTCTTTTCAGATAAACACTGTGTTTTTCTTGCACGTTGTCCTATTCCCTCCCACCCCAGCCACCTCTTTTCTTTAGTTGTAGCTGGCAGGCAGGAGTCTGCGCAGTTCTCAGCAGTCCTCTAGTGCACAAACCAGACCAATCATTTTTTAAATAACAAAAATTAACAAAGCAAAATGGGTCTCCAAGCCCTTAAATGCTTTTCCATGTTTTTTCAGGCTCTTCCAGTCCTGATATACCCTCTCATTTAAGAATAAACGAAGCCAGCCATCAGAAGTTACATTCCCAAAGCAGTGTGATGCCTTGTAATGAAGGTGGTTTATCCCCTTTTGAATTCTGAGATAGGGACAAATACGGCAAATGCTGGGGCATGCTTTGCTGGGCGGGACTGCCAATGCAAGGGCAAAGCCACACTCCAGATGTGAGCCAGCACCAGCACAAACCTCAAATGCTGTCCTCAGCTGTGGCATCTTGAGACCTGCAAAACTCCCTCACGCTGGCAGATGTACACACGCCCATACACACACATATAAATACACACACAGAGTAACTGGCAGCATTGTAACTGCAGTGCTTGGGATGCAGCGGCAGGCGGTGGCAGCCTGCAACCCCTGGCAAATTAAAGTGACCTTGGGGTGCAATTGCACACTAGTTTTACCTGATTACACAGCCACAAGGTGCAGAGGGAACTTTTTTATGGTGTGCACTGGTGCAGACGAGGCCGCTGTCCTGTGGAAAGCAGTGGAGTCCTCTGGCGCGAGTTGTGTTGGCTTTTCATGGCGTTACGAGCTTAAAGCAAAGGAGCGTTTGCTCACCAGCATGCCGGCATTGCCTGTGAAATGACAACTGCTCCAATATTAAAGGGTAAAGAAGTGAGAAACCTTTTTTTGCAGCCTCTGACTGTTCCATTCTTTCGGCACAACGGTACAGGAGCGGCGGCCTTTATTGTGATTAATATCTGGGAAGCTTCTTAACAAGGCTTAGCTTGATAGGTGGCTCTTGTTGGAGGAAATTTATGGCCTGGTACTTCCTCAGTGAGACTTCCCACGTTGAATTGTTGAACATTACTGACCCTGATGCCCAACACGAGGGGGTGGGGATTTACACAGATGTCTGGTAACTGTGGAAGGTGCAAAAATCCAGAAGAACAACCTGCATTACATCCATTGGAAGCGGCTGGTTAACAGAGGTCAGGGGGAGGCCCGAGCCAGTGTGTGAGCCTCAGTGTTTTGGTGCAGTTTGTTTTTTGATTAGTGCAGTTCATGACCGGGCCATCCCACCTGAATAACAATCAGTGTGATTCACAGCGGGCCAGGAGAGGGCAGGGACGCCCGCCGCGCCGCCCATATGGAGCCCAGCCCTGGGAAGTGCAGAACCTTCCCAAACCCAGATGGTTCGGCTTGACGGCTTTGGCAAGGCACCAGCAATAACCTATGACGATATGAAATCATCAAGATCTCGACACCCCCCTCCCCTCTTTTCCCCTGCTCACCCCCCCCTCCCACCTCCCTCTGACTGTATGTACAGAAACAAAGCCATATGGGAAAGGGAGCACGGCTGCAGATTAATGAACATGCATGAAACGGAGATCGGCTGCCGCTTAACGATGCAGTCATTAAAAACTAGTGTTTGTGCGCGCTTTTCTTTTTTTTTTTTTTTTGTGTGTGTTTTTTTTTGTTTTTATCTGACACTATATTTACCTTCACAAAGAAAAAGGCGAGCAGATGGGAGGGCAAGGCTGGGCCACTGGTGGCAGGAGGTTGTGAGCATCAGTTCTCCCGTGCAGGCGGAGGTAAAGCGTTTGGGAGCAGCACAGGGAGCCGGTGCCTGAACCCTCACTGCTGCTGTTTCCGCTGCTTGCGGGGGAAAATTGCCACCTGCAATGACTAGTTCCCGTTAACATGGACGGGCTGGATTTCTCAGGGTAAATGAGATAACTACTATAAGCAGCAGCTGGAAGAGCCCGAGTGACACCTTAGACATAAGTAAAATTAAGTCCTGGCTGCTGGTGGTCACTGAGCATCTTGCTGTTTTTGTGGAGGGCATGGGTGGGATGCACCTGGGAGGTGCTGGGTGCTCAGGGTGGGAAGGTCAGGTGCTGTGCTGGGTCAGCCAAGGTTTATGGGTGCCTCCACAGGAGCCTATGGACAGGATCTGGTTTGCTGCCAGCAGCTGGGAGACACTGTGGTGGGGGACAGAGAGGAGCCTTTTGACGAGCTGGTTTCAGAAAAACATATAGACCTCAGAGCGGGGGGGCTGGGGTTTAATAAACCAAGTGGCTCCAGGAAAGGGGTACGTTCTAGCTCAAAGGGTACTTGTTCGGGAGAGCGTGTGAAACGGGAGGAGAGGAAGCACTGCTGAGAAGCCACCAGCCTGAAGACCTCCTGCTCTGCCTCATTCATTCACCTACCCCCTCCCAAAGGGCACCTCTTTCTTCCCCCCTGCTCCCTCATTGCTCTGTGCTTGAAAATTCAGGCTCCAGATATTAGCAATAAAGCTGAGACCTGTGCATAGCCTGTGTGGACTATCACTGTCCTTCAGGGTAAAGTATAACATATAAGTGGGATTTGGTGTATTATTATTCTAAAAATAATTTCTCCCCTCAAATCAATTGGAATCATAATGCCAAGTTTCCAAACATACAAGATGAGAGATGCTCGGCCAAAGAACTAGAAGAAATCATTTACACAAATAGCTTGTACAGTGTCCTTTGAACATTGTGCTCTAAATCTTTTTAGTCTCATGAGTATTCATAGTGTTTTTCAAATAATTTGAAAGCATTTTCTTAATGAAGGCTAGAATATCCCTTTTAAACTTCTAAGTGCCGTTGTTTTTCTTTGATCACCTCTATACATTCCATATTCCAGTGCCCTTCTCTCTGCTGCATATTCATGTCCTCAGGATAATTTAAAGGCATACTTGCATGTTTGACAGTGATAAATAAAACTCATCCATCATATAGCAGAACCTCTGGGGAAAATTAAATATCCCCAGTTTCAGCGCCGTTACTATCTGCATGATTATGAACCTGATCCAAAGCTTGTTGAACCAGTGGCAATATTTAATGAGCCGGCAGAATATTTATTCTTGGTTAAAAAGAAAGAAAACCCATACAACTTATTTTTGGCAGTTACAGACAGTGGAATGCTGCAAAACCTTACTGCTGACTGCCTGTCTTGCTAACCGAACATTGTGATTTCTTCCGGGTGCAACCTCGGTTCAGCTGCAGAAGAGGATGGATGGAGGGTCAGGTCTGTGCTCTGGCTCAGCACACTGCCCACTTTATTACTGTGAAAGGTGTGAATTTTATTTGCTTGCGGGATATAAACATTATGCTCCTGTATGCCTTTTCAGCAGCGTGAAGCCATTACAGCAGCTTGCTCCACCTCGTGAAACTGTGGCTGGAAGGTCATCTGCCTCTAGGAGACCTGTGTGCTTGTCCTAGAGATGCTGCTGCTCCTCCTCAAAAATGTAAATATCAGATTATTTACCACCTGCCCTCCATGTCCCAGAAGCGATGCTGGTACCAGCCCTCACCGGAGCTCTCTGACCTGGCAAAGAGGCATTAGATCTGTATTAGAGAGGGAGAAGCAAAGGAGAAGGAAAGCTGCACCAGGCCCAAAGGTGTGCGTCAGGTTAGCGGGGATGGGGAAGCGGGCTTACCCTAGCTTCGGTTCTCCCTCGCAGGCTGGTCCATCTGAAATTTGGGGGGGTGTAGGAGGGATTCCCGTGCTAGCCTTGGCACAGGCTGGCTGTGTGGCAAAGGACTGAGCCCTGCCTGGCTGCTCAGCCCAAAACCTAGCAGGTTGCTTGCAGTCAGGGTTTATTTGGGGAGGAGGGAGGTGCCAGTTTGGGATGGGGAAGGTTTTATGGGCCTGTTTTCCCAGCCACCAAAACTACCCCAGCAACCAACTGCACCAGCAGAGGCCTTGAAATCCAGTCAGTGACTCGATGGTGGGATGCTGGGATACGTTTTTTCCTCAGATCCTGTCCATTCTCGCATCCCAGCCTGGATGGATCGAAGAAAAGAGAAAGCTTCCTGGGGCAGGAGCTGGAGCAAAGCAATGCCATGAGCCAGGGCAGGAGGGAAACACAGGGCAGGATTTATCTTACCTCCTTCAGGGCTCCTGTGTCTCCGCATCCATCCTAAGGCAGGTGTAGGGAAGGGTGGGTGCCTCCGCACCTCCTGTAAGTGCAAAAAAGAGACAGGACAGCCGGTTTGGACCAGGCAGTTAATTTTTGGATGGTTAAAAGCAGGTGCGATGGCTACCCAACCTTCGTGATCGTCTGGGGGAAGATGCTGTGCAGGAAGGAGACCTCATGGCTGCCCAGCAAAGGCTGGAGGCAGCAGCGAAGGGCTGGAGGGGCTGAGGCGGGACGCGGGGAGGGCACAGCACAGCTGCAGTTAGCTGTGCATTGCCAAGCCACCAGCCAGAGGGCAGGTAGTGGCACGATCATGTAAATCACGGCCGATGCTCCTAGGAAATTTACAGCTGACCGGTGAAAAATGAAACTGCCTGACCTTTCACTTCAGGCTACAATGGCTCTGCTGCCACCGGCCCCGCTCCCCTCCGGACCGCTGGAGAGCCACTTGCTATAGCTGTGACATTCCCCCTGCAGTTGCCTGAGAAACGTGCCGAAGCCCCTGGCCGACACCTCCCGCTCTCAGTGTCCCCCCCTCTGGCACTCGAGATGCTTTATGTGTCGATCCCAGTGTCCGAAGGCGCAGGCGGAGGTTAAGACCTTGTCCCGTATTCTGTCCCTACTTAGCAGGATCCCTCTTCAATGCTCTCACCCGGAGCAGGAGATGATCATGTTTAGTGACCTGTCACACTAGTACTTCAGGCTTTTGTTCTGGGAAATTGGCCTTCCTCTTTTCGATGTGAGAGGATTTGGGCTGCGTCATTAGAGCCATCACCCTGCCAAGGTTAAGGGAGCAAGGAGAGAAAGCTGTTTCTCCATGAGCAGCAGCGGGTCTGACATGTCTCACCTCCTTTGAAGCAGAGGTTCCCATCCTGGTGGCATTAAAGTGGCCCTGGGATGGGAGGCAGAGGGCTCTGCCACTCTCACTGGGTGGTGGGTGCCCAGGCAGAAAACGAGCTGCTCCCTGATCTTCACGGGCATATTGCAAACCACCTGGAGAGTTACCACCTTGGTATCTGAAAAAGAAAAGGGTAAAAAATGAAAAATCCTCATCTGCCAGGCAGAGCTGTAGATTCTGTTCCTCCCTTACTTAGATGTGCCCTTGGCAAATTTTATCTGGAAGGCTGATGGAAGGAGGACCAGGAATTTTAGGTCTGCCCTCCTAGAGAGCTTGTTTTAAAGGCACCAGGGCCTTTCCTCCTGTTCCCAGGAGGAATATCAAAACAGACCCTGTTAAAACCTGCTGAGTGAACTGTGGCTTCTCGAGGAACCTGGTGGTAAGTTTTGCCCCAGCCATCCTGTGCCAGGGAGGGTGCTGTAGCCCCCCCACTAAACCTAATGCTTGGAGAGGGGCCATGCAGCGTGGGAGGGGGTCTCCCCTGCCTGCTTGGTGTGGGAGACAGGCAGCTGCCCTTTGTGTGGCTTTGCCTTCTCCTGCCGTGGCCTGGACCTCACCAGCGATAGGTGACATGACTGTCTCCTTGGGGTTAGAGCTGGGGTGGGTTGTACTCAGTGGGGTGGTAAGAAGTGAGGGAAGTGATTGTGTCTCTGCCATCTGCCTCCTAGGAGCAGTGTGCTTGTCTTCATGCCGTTGTGCCAGCAGTGCACCACTGCCCACAGCTGGCTGGGAAAAAAATGGGTGTTTCTGAAATACCTTCTCCCTCCTGGTCCATTTTGTCCCCTCTTCTTTTACAGCCAGTCTCTGGACTGTCAAGTCTGTGGAGATTTTTACCGGCTGCATTGCCAGCTCCGGCTCAGCAGCTCCCCTGGACTTTATCTGGGGGCAATATGGGTGGGAGCACCAAGGAGCAGGGATCTGCTTGGCCCGAGCCCAGGGATGCAGCCAAGGCCACAGAGCAGGGCTCAGGCAGGGTCCCCAAGGGGACAGAAATACATGGGGCTTTGGAGGACAAGACTCCAGAGGAACCACCTGGGGGGGCTGATCATGGCCACGGTTATTGGGTCCTTGGCCACCAATGTCACTGATATTGCTGTGTACTGATGGAAGAGATTTTCTCCATTACTGTCTCAATTCTTGTCCCCAGGGAGGGGAGCCTGTGGGCCTGGGTAACAAGCGAGCACAGCATGGTGGTCTCTCTTAGCATTTTTGGGATGGAGCTGGACTCTGGGTTCTGTGCTGTGAGGATGGCCTTGGATGGCTTGTGCTGAGGGAACAAACTGCCTGAGGGGACCTTTGAAGTTTCAAAGTGTCTTACTGAAGATTCATCCCATGTGAGGTTGGTTGGAGCCTGCATGAGCACTTCTGCCAAGCGGCTACTTCTCTCCCCGTGAGCAGCATTGGGTCAGCATGGACCACTGATGTTTTAGATTTGGGAGTTATCTTATTGATCTCAATTTCGTTGAGCGTGACTCAACGGCTCCTAATCCTTTTTCTCTAAATTCTTTCTACTGAGGGTGCTGTTGGTGCTCTATGCCAACGCGATCCAACTCCAAAGAGCTGTGCTATTCCAGTCACTTACTCCCACATTCAATACCTGTTTGTACCACATGCGATGTAGTGTTACAACACGGCTGCTCTGCCAGCCAGTTGCAGGGTAGTTATGTATGCACAGGAAGGCTTTTCAGGTTCAGACCAAAGGCCGAGCATGCTTTCCACATAGCAACTGTGAAATAAGCTGGAATGGGAATTTATAGTACTTTGGCTCCACTGCAGTAACCCTCCGTGGAAAATTTAGGCAACTTACTTTTCAGTAGAAGAGTGGACTTGCATCCAGGTTGAGGGTGCCTGACATGCACCAGGCGTGAACACCAAGGAAAGCAAGACATGCAAAACTGTCAAAAATGAGCGGGGATTCAACATGGAGAGTCTCATCCAAGCCTTGAGCATTGCATAGTCTCTCTCTTGATCTCCAGTCCAGCCAAACTGAGACTGACCCTGGGTAGGCAGGGCTGTTACCCCAGGGACAGCTGGTCCAGCAGGGCTTGCTGCTCTCAGCTGGCACAGTGGCAGGGATGCCCGCAGGCAGCTTCGGACAGCGAGCCAGGTCCAGCAAAAGCTTTGTAACTGAACGAGCAAAGCATGTTGAGCACTGGCAGTGCTGGGCAGCCTTCAGTGGTCCATTTCTGGGTGAAGAAGGAAACCTGGGGCTGAGGAACGGTGGCCCCACATGTGCCTCTGCTGATGGCTTTGTAAAAGAAACCAGACGTGCCCAAACAGTGCCACCCTGGCATGGGAGCCCTGGGAGGTGGGAAGAAGGGAAGCACATGCAACATCAGGTGTCAGTGTCATGCTCGGACCGGCAGCATGCGACACCTCTCTGGGCCAGCGAAAATGGGTAGGTTAGGACAGCAGCTTTTTGTTGCGATCTGATTACAGCCTTTCTGTTCTTGCTGACCCTTTGCTGTGGGTTTTTTTGTTTTGTTTTGTTGGTTTTTGTGGATTTTTTTTTTACTGGAAAGAATTAAAAAGTACAGCTTCCATGAATAAATATAACTCTTAGCTCCATCTTATTAACTAAAAGCAATTTAGGGCTAAATACAGTGAATGTTAACAAAAAGCCAAGAATAGAAAATTGTTTAAGTGGCCAAAGAAACTTTCTTCCATTGTGATGCAAGCCAAGCTATGCCAGCTATATGTAAATGTATGCAGTAGGCTCTGTGCATGTGTCCACTTTGAAGTTGCCATCTGAATTTAATTCTGCTTTTGTGATTAAGTCAGGCCATTACGTTTAATCTCACTTAATAGTAAGAAACGCTCTTTGTTGTTTTCTATAGGCAACATATTCTGCCCCTAACATATACAGCTTGGCATTCACACTTTACTATTAATCCCCGATGGCTGATAATTGCTTCATCTCCAAGTTCTCTGTCCAATTCACAAGGGAACTGATTGCAACTATTCTTCCCCTATACATTAATGCACTGTTTTGGTCTTACTTCTTTGGCTCAGTGAACCCTATCAAGCTGTCCACATTTTCTGGGCATGTGGGCGTATTGTAAGTTGTTAAATTAAATTCTGCGCTGACCCCCTAAACACCAGAATCTATTAGCGCTGCAAGTTAGCTGATTGACAAGTGGGGCTACTTTTCCACTCAAAAACCTGACATAAAAAAAACCCAACAGGCTAAATAAGGCTGAATATTTTGTTTCAAGTGAAAGTCTGAGGTCTTCTGCCTGCTGTCTTTCTACTTACAATTTCATTACTGCAGCAGGATCAATTGTATTATTACCATGGTATTGTTTCATTGATCTTACATATGTCAGTCGGGAAATTTCTTTGGAAAAAAGACCAAGTATCTGGAAGATGTCTTTAGTTTGCTTGAATCTGGAAGCCCATGTCGAATTTTTTTTCCAAGTATATTCAATTCAGAGAGCTGTTTTTTGGGGAGGGTTCTCTTTTCTTTTTTTTTTACCTTCCCAGAAGATGGCTCTAATTTATAATTACTGAGTTATGCCAAAGGACTCTCAGACTGTCATTATTTTGCCAAAACTGTAGAAAAAACCTCAGTGTAGATTCCTGCAGGAGACCAATTGAAAGAGACATTCAAACTCCCCAGGAACAAATACCAGCAGTTTGGGTTTCCTTTCCTTTACCAAAAGCCTGCATTTAAACATATCCCTAGGCTTTTCCATCACAGAAGAAATAGGCTGATACAGTGAAAACCACATATAAACAGGGTCTTACTTATTTCCACCACTAGCGGTGTTATACCTTCCATAGCTGCTGAGCAGGGACTGCAACTACATGTTATTAGGTGAGTGACTGTCACAAGTTATTCGTATTTCAACGTGCTGCAGTGGTGTATGGCATTTCTTCACTCTGGTTTTCATGGCATTGACTGTATTAAAATAGATCTTAAGCTGTCATACAAAGTTTTTGAAGTACTGATTTGAGCCATGTGGACAGTGAGAAAATCTGGACCTTTTTTTTTTTTTTTTTTTAAAGCTCACAGCTATAGAAAGGCTAAAATCCATCATGCGTCACAGCAGAAGTTAGCTGCCAACCAACATGGGTTTACAGGATGTGGCTGCAGATTGTCATTTGTAGTCACAGGATCATAAAAAAATTGAGGTGGGATGGGACCTTGGGAGGTCTGTGGTCCGACATCTTGCTCTAAGCAGGGCTAACTTTGAAGTTATATCAGGGTGATCAGGGTTTTGCTGATTTTGGTCCACTGCTTCTTCTCCTTTTGCTGCATGCCTCTGAGATGAGTCTGCCTCCATCTTTTCTGTAGCTTCCAGGTAAGCAGCAGAAGAGCGCTATTAGTTTCTCTTCAGGCTTTCCTTCTCCAGGCTAAACAAATCCAGTTCCCTGTCCCATAAGGATTAATTTTCTCTCTGGCCCTATAAAAGCATCCACAAGCACCAAATATGGCTTTGTCAGTCACAACAGAGTCAAGTAGCAACCATATTCAGGTGGCACACAGCCCTGCCTCTTCTACATGGTACACGGTCACCTTGCCACAGTTGAGACATCCTCAAACCTCAATAAGCTCCTTCATGGATGAAGGGAAAATGCTATCACTGAATGTGAGCAAAGTGAAGGTTATAGCGATGCGTAAACCAAACCAAACAGAAAATTTTGCCGCTCCAGTGAAATTGCCCTGTGTGCATTCACAGCTGGAGTTGGGGAGCCTCCCTGGTCTCCTCACACATATGTTTCCTAACCTACATTCAAGGCAGGCTTTTTATGATGGGCTAGCTACCAGATATTTTCCTGACCTGGCAGATGCCAGATCCAGCCTTCAGTACTTGGGGCTGGTCCACAGGAGTGTGTGATACCTCAGACTGGGAAGCCATCAGCTGATGGTGGCTGATGCCAAAGGCTGCAGCACATCTTCTGCAAATCCATCTAATCTGTCTTCTGCTCTCTCAGCTGGCTTCTCCGAACCTACTGTGCTAAGCACAAGGTCTTGCCTTATGTTTTTACAATGGCCCAAGCTCAGGATGTCAGAAAGATTGTCTTCTGCTTCAGCACGAAGTCTGCAAGTGACAGCCCCGCTTGTCACGACTTCGGGACGATTCCTCTATGCAGGTACATTTTCTGTGTAGACAGCAGAGCCCTCTCAGAGTCCTGGCTGAAACTGCGCAATCAATTCTCTGCTCTACTTAGGTTTGCCTCAGACCTTCTCTTTCTCTGTGGCAAGTGAAAGCTTTTATGGTTGCCCTCGCCAGGACCAACACAAAAGAAGATGTAGGCGCAGAAGATATTCCACCAGGAAGCTCCATGGAGCTTTCTGCAGAAATTGTCCCAAGGACCTGACCTAAGGCAATATTTTGGAATTTATTGTAAAACCACTGAAAGAAAAGAGAAGGAGATTTTTATCATATTAACATTCAAGTCACTTGAAAAACACCACTCTGAGCCCCAGATAACCAGAAGTCAGAGGCTATTGCACAAATCCACCAGGCTTTGAGCATTATCTAAGGTTAAAAATCTGCTCGCGCTAATTTATGATCTCTTTATAATCAGTTCCTAATGGAAATGCTGTAAAAAAAATACCAATAAATGCTAGCATAAAAAATCACATAGCTCAAAGTAAGTGTTTTGTAATCTTCCATAAGTCTAAAAATCTTGAGGAGTAGAAGATAATGTGAGCCTCATCTTTTAATTTCTTTCCTCCTTTTCTCCTTACTTACAGACCTTCAGTTCAGAATCAAATGCTTTATTTGCTTCACGTACATTTTTCCTCCCATTTTGTTGTTTGTTCACGGTGGCTACAGTGAGACTGGTGTCAACTGATCAGAGCAAAATCGTTGTGATTTATTAGCCACTTCTAGAAAGGACAAAGCCAGTGTGACCCAGAGGGCCATAAATTTTTGTCTACATGAAGCACAAACAGAAGAGGGTCTTTTTTTTTAAAATGTAGATGCAGCTCCAAAAGTTGTGGCTTGTATTTCTGCCATCGTCTCCCAGAATCTCCTACGCTTCCTGCAGTTTAGAGCCAGCTACGTACTGTATTTCCACAACCAGGAGCACACATATGCTCTGGCGTTGAATGATTTATTCAGAGCGAACATTCCCAGTGATTTTCAATAGTCCCCTCCAAATCAGCATCTCTAAACCATTGCACAGATGCTTTTTATTTTTATCCTGTTTCAGCCGCCTCTTTTGCAAGTAGTTACGTGACTCCTGTGAGGCATTTCTACTAATTAATTTACATTGCTAGGTTGCCTCACACTGGCTTTCACAAAAGTCACTTTATTTACTTTATAAAACATTGGTGTCCTGCTGCACACTGTAATCTTGCCATAGGCAAGGAAATGGCTACATGGGGGCTGGAGACTCTGCTCTTAAAGCAGGAATCTGACTTCACGAGAGTAAAGGATTTTGTCCTGGTGGTTTCCAAGGGCCACTCTAAGGAAAACTGGTAGGGAATGAGATTAATGCTCTAATTAAAGGAACAGGAAAGAAACCTGCTAGTTTTGCCTAAGAAGTGATTTGTATTGCAACGAAGCCTTCAGAACTCCCACAGCCCCCAAATGTTGAATGCTGTTTGATAAATCAATAATATCTTATTAAGTTATCCATCCAGGTAATTATATAACTTTATTGGCATTTTCTCTGAACTGTGCCACAGTGTTAGACTTATTTACACTACATTGGATCAGACAGAGGGTTAGAGCTAGCCTTGGGAAGGCTGGCTTAAGTTTCAAGTTGTTTTTTCATTTTCCATTAGAAATTACTTGGGTTAAACGTCATCACGAAGCAGTGTGGATGCTGGTAATTTGGGAGACACCCACAGAAAATCGATGTAGAGGTTTTTTTCAAAAACAACCATAAAAAGTTCCTCTATGTGCTTTTAGTTCTGACCAAACTAAGGGAGTTACAATGAAGTGTGTACCCAGCAGCAAAACTGGGAGCAACAGAGTCCCAAATAAATTAAAAATTAACCATATTTATCCCCTCTGTCTTTAAAGACTAATTTAGATTTTGAACTTCTCCCAGGCTGCCCAGCAGCTGCTTTGGATTTGTTCTTAGCATGAAATGGGGGACTGATGGCAATCCCTGGCCTAAGCCATTTCAGATGTCTCCTTTAAGCACTGCTTCTTACCCACTGCCTCATTTGTAGGAATACAGAAAAAAAAATTATACCAGCTATAAACAGACTTTGAAATCCCTGCATACAAAGTATGCAAAAATTTCATCTTGCTGCTATTCTTACTAATAAATGTTTGTAAACTTTTCATAATAAAAAGCGTTCACAATTCCCTCGCAAAAGCAGAGAAGTGAGAAGTGCAACAAATGGTGCCTGTTGATGCGGAAATGGCTGCGAGATGATCTGAGCAGGAGCGTGATGGCAAGAAACAGGCTTCTGGTAAGTCGGGCTTTGAAGAGCTGCCTTTCATTTTACGTTCAGAGGCTGTGTTCCTGGAGTCTTTTACTCCTATTGCAGCAAAAGCCTCCAGATCAACTCCAAAGACTTTTTATTCCTAGAAGTACTGTAATGTCTGCACAACTCTGAAAGCACGTGAAGCTTTCCGAGTGCCTGGTGTTGTCCTGCCCATACCAATGGTGCCGGCAAGCACGCCCAGGCAGGCCGTGAATGCTTGGCAAGCTTTCCCCGGAGTTGTTCGAGCCGCCCAACCTGCATCTTGGATCCCGCCACCACCCAAGTCGCTCAATAACCATCTGGACTAGCCTCGAAGTTTCATTCACTGCCTCGGACAAAGTCACCGTCTCTTTTTCATAAATGCTGGCCGCGCCAGCAGCAGGGACGACGTGCTGATTTATTTGGTCTGCAAGCTGTTCTCGGAGGACGTGTCCTTTCTCCCCAGGGCTCCGGTACCAGCTTTACTGAGCCTCGCGGGTTCGGACGGCGAGCGCCAGCCCGCTCTCCCTGCCACCTACCTCCGGCAGGTCACAGCCCTGTTACCCGCACGCTTTGTCTGCCAGGTACGGAAGCTGATTATGGGATGCCCGCAAGCTGACAAAAACAAGGCGTTGCACCTCTAGCAGTGACAGATTATTAATGCTAGTTATTAAGTATTACAGAGTTAAGGCTGCCGCTGCGGTCACCGACAAAAGAAGGGCGGGATGTATGACCAGCGGTGGGGTGGTTTTTTCTGCCGCGACTGTGCGATTCCCGTTGACGGGAGTTACAACCGGGCGGCGAACGGCAAGGCACCCACGGAGCACCAGGGAAGCGGCTTTTCCCGGCGGCCCCGCTCCGCTCCGTTCCGCTCCGGAGCGCGGGGCGCGGAGCCGCCGGCCGGGGCTGCGGGGAGAGGGCGGCGGCGGCGCCGCGGGCCCTTTAAACCCGGCGCGCCCGCTCGGCGCCGGCGCCGGCCAATGGGAAGGCGGGCGCGGCGGGGAGCGGGCGCCCATTGGCTGCGGCGCACGGCGCGGAGGGGGGCGCCCACCTCCCTCCCTTCCTCCCTCCCTCCCTCCTTCTCTCCCTCCCTCCGCCTCGCCGGTGGGTTTCGAGGCCCGCCGGGCCCCGGCCGGCCTGGGCTTTCCGCTGTGGCCTGCCGCCGGTTGCCTGAGCGAACGGTGTTCTCGTTTCCCTAGGGGCGTGTGTCTGACAGGAGGGGACCTGGGGTGGAAGACGGGTTCTGCAGCGATACCCGCAAAAAAGCGGGAGCGGGGGGGGGGGGTTCCCTGTTGAATGTCTTCAGCGAGGGGCCGCCGTGGTCGTGGGAGGGCGGCTCAGCAGGCCGCGGGGCCGCGGGCCGGGGAAGGGGGTCGGGCCGAGGGTACCTGTGTACGACGGCGGGAGCCCGTGGTTGCTCGCAAGCACCGTGCCCAGGTGAAGCGAGGCCGGGGCGCGTTGCAGGCCAGGTTTTTCGGCGAGAGGTGCGCACGGGCGGGTTTTGAAGGACTGTTCATCATCCGTCTGTCTGAGGGTTTGAACAAACGGTCATTTCGCGTCCGGCAGTGGCTGGGGCTCATCACGTACACGATCCTTCTGAGAAGCAAACGTGTTGCTGGTGGGGCTGGGAAAAGAGCTGCTAATGAATCCTGAAAAACACATGGGTGAGAGACTGTGCGGGGCACCCTTCAGCATCCCTTCCCCGCTTCCAAAAATCCCTCGTGCTCTGACAAATGGTCAGTTGGAGGCTCCTCCCTCAGAAGCACTTTCTGTCTTTTTGCCTAGTGCTAATGTTTTACTGGTGGTTGAAGTGGCAAGACCCACGAACAGAAACTTAACTCCCACGGCGAGTAGGCAGAGGGAGGGCACGCCTCGCACTCCACGGAATTGTGCTTCCAGTGTTAAGCACTTGTTTTGAAAACAGTAACATACTCCACGTTCTCCTGGGGCTCCTCACCAAAACCTGTGCAGAAATTTAGCGCAGAGGGAAAAATTAATAAGCATCCTGCAGATGGTAGAAAACACAAGGAGAATCTCTCCAAGAAGGTGCTGGGACTGAAGTTCCCATGGATGCTCTTTTTCTGAACAAACTGTCCATCACATGGGCAAACTTCCATTTGACAGGAAAAGAAGGTCACTGGGGTGATTGAGGACCTTGTAGGGAACCAACTCTTCCCTTCAGGATTCCCTGGCCAGAGGAAGTGGTAGGAGGACCCGTGGTGAAAGGGGATCCTTTTCCTCCTTGTACCAAGTGAAGCCAGAGGAGGTGAGGTGAGGACTCAGCTTACAGGACTTTCCTCATCCTCTTTTCCTCTTTCTCTGTTTCACACCCTGTTCACAACCACTTTTCTGGCAGCAGCACCCTGAGGGTCCCAGGCAAGGATTGCTGTCTCCTGCTGTGGGAGAGGAGCTCTGGGCATGCACACATGATTTTGCCTTCTCCTTCTTCAGGGGAATTACAGGAGCACATACACTGCTCAATATAATGCACCAGGCTCAAAGCTGAAAGATCACTGCTTAGGCTTCTGCTCCATCACAGGGTTTTGGTTTTGTTTTTTTTCTTCTAGAAGGGTATTATTCATCCCTGGAAAAAAGTGCATTAAAATCCAACAGGTTTGAGTTATTGTTGCAAGAGTTCAATCCTGGTCGCTACCATCCCTCCCCCTTCTTTGCATTTCCCAGATCTCCAAGAGGAAAAGAAAGAATGAATGAAAGAAAGAAAAACCTTCAAAAAGAAAGCAGGGGTCTCCTCTCAGACTCTCACACTTGCAGGCTAGCTCCTGGCACGCTTATAGGCATGGCACACAGCCTCTTCTGTCGGCACAGACTTGGCAAACCTGGGCCAGGGCTGGCCTTACTCATTGTGTTCAAGTCACCTTCTTGATTACAGCAAAAAAAGGCGTTTGTGGTGGGTGACCGAATTGGCCACCCTACTAGACAGAAGGCAGAAGGAGAAAAAATAGGAAAGAAACAGGCAAATTAGTGTTGCGGGGAGAGGGGAGAATGACACCCAGGGGAGGAAGCGATACCGGCTGCCTCCTATTTATAAGTCAGCTCTTGCCTGGCGTTTTCTGGATGCTCATAAAGCTGTGATACAGCCTGGCTGCCCTGCTCCCTCCCTGGCAGGTCCTGCCGTCAGGGAGACCTGCCGAGGGGTCCCACTGCCTTTGGGGTGCCGCTGCAGGCATACAGGGGAGGAACGCAGCTGCTGCTGGAGTGGATCTGGGTCCTCTCTTGTCACGCTGGGACCACCGTGGGGGCTGTGGCACCCGCACCTCTGTGGGTATTGCACACACACATACACACACACACACAATGTAATACATAATTTCAAGCCTTTCTCTTAAGCTATGTGGGGGAAAAGGTCGGAATTCAGCACATCACCAGGACAAGCATGTACCTGAGCTAACACACTCTGTGGGATTAGTAAAGAGGGTGATGTATGTGGTAGCTGTGGCAAATTCTTGGCTTTTCTCTTGTTTTCGTATTAATAGTCCATTTTCAAAATGCAGACAGACGAACACAGTAACTGTGCAAAGGATGGCTTGAAAGTCATTTCTAATTCAAACACAGTTACTTTTTCTGTTAAATGCGGTCACTCGAAAAGCAAACTCAAATCCCAGTTGCAAATAATTCTGTTGAGTGAATGTTTATATTTTGCTGCAGACATCAGTAGCTCCTTGGAATGTTTTAGTAAAAGATAGACAAGAATAGTAGAAGTACAAATATATCACCTTGTAGCAGTTGGCCGTACTCTGTTAACCCAAAACACCTTAAAGCAAAATGTAAAATTACTCACAGTTTTAACTCACTGAAAATAAACAAGGAAAAAATAAAGTTAGAGGGTTTTTTTTCTTTGTAAACCAGCTTGAAATAAGCAATCAAATGCTCACGTTACAAAAGATGTGTGCAAAATAATATCTAGTCTTTCACAAAATAAAGTCATGCCAGCAAGCTGTGAAATCACACATGCTAGTGTATAAAATCCATTTCAAAGCCTTGGCTTTCCTCACGAGAGCAAGAAATATTCTTGGAGGCTTTCTGGAGTCAGCAGCCAAAGCCAAACACTATAGAGGTCTTACACCGATACAATCCAAAAGGACAATTTGCTTGGAAGCCTGTGGCTAATTTTGAACACAATGCCCGATGTCATGGTCAGTTGTGCTGCAGAAAGTTGGCAGCTTGGCTCAGCCTCTCCCTCGGCCCGAAAAGATGCGAGCGTTTCTGGCTGAAGCCGTGCCGTTTATTGGCTGTCCCAGACGGCTTCAAATGAGCCCTTTCATAACGACACACGGCCAAGTGTGGGCAAAGAAACGAGGGGAGAAACAAAGGTGGCTCTGAAGTCATTTCCCCACGCTGAAGCCAGCCATCCGGTTTCGCTCCTTCCCCATTGAGGGGGCAGAAAGCGGCAGGAAGAGCGGGGCTGAAAGGGAACAAACTGGCCGAATGGGCTGGCAGGGAGGCAGCCAGGGCCGGGGCCGTGCCAGGCAAAACTCCCATTCTCCCTGCCCAGAAAGGGATGAATGATTAATTATAGGCATCCAAAAGGTAATAGATGTGGTGGGCCGGCATCCTGCAGCCAAGTTCCTAGAGCACCTGCGAAAACAGGAGGCGGCGGGGGACAAAGCTGCTCTCCCCCTTTATGGAGAGCACAGAGGGGTACTGTTCCCCCCTTCACCTGGTCTGCTTTCTGCTGGCACAACCTCCTTGCAGCGCGGGCGATTTCCATGTCCACTTGCTGTACATAGGAAGCAAAACCCCCCAGTCCTCCGAGAAAGGAAACAGGGCGATCCCAGATGCCAGAAGGGAATGGGGGGGCCCAGGATCCGGTCCTGAGACCAGAGGATGCAAACCTAAGATGTCAAATCTGCACGAGGCCACTGCACACATAGGTACTAGAGATGGGATTTTCAGAGTAACCTGAAGAGAATTAGACACTCAGATCCCACTGCAGTTAAACAGAGGCTGGCTGTTTGGCTCCCTTAGGCGCCTTTGAAAATCCCAGCCTGCCCTACGGATTCAGCAATGCGCAGAAGAACCTGCTAAACTGAAACACAAGTTGCACGTGGTAAGGAGTTAAGTGCCTGGCTACTCCTAAATTAGGATAAAAACATCTTCTTTCTTTGTCTGTTTGTCTTTGGCAGCAAGCTAAGAAGTTCAAAAAATACCATTTAACCACCTCTGGCTCTGTGGGACAATGCTGTGAGTCCTCGCTGGATCCCATCTTCCCACTGCTGCTCCAGCTCCCAGCCCCACTCCCCACTCCTGCCCTCCTCCTGGGACAGAGCTGCGCCTTTTTCTTGCCTCAGCAAAATTCAGTTTTGCTTAAACTTGGGAGAGGCCGTGAGCCGGACCTTCACTGCCAGCAAGCACAAGGACTGACCACCACTGCCCCAGCTCCAGCCCAGTGTGGACTAAATGCTTGGGGAACAGGGGAGCTGAAACTCCACTTTGTGTGCTGCATGGCTTGTGGTCCTAATCTGCCCTACACTGCTGGCCATGCTGCAGTTCCTGTTACTGCAGGCAAAACAGTCTTTTCAGTGGTAGGTCTTGACTGTGTTTTTTCTTTCAGGATTTGCAGAGGGGACCACGTGCCGGAGGGAGTTGCTTGAGCAGGCGGCTTTGGGCCCAGATCTGCAGCGCTGCACAGGCATCACTTCACCAGGGATCAGAGGTGTAAGTGGTTTAGGCAGCCACAGTGGAGAGCAAGACAAGTGTGTGGGACCTAAAGGCTTATCTACAACTGGAAGTCGGTGTGGTGTAAGGAATTCACATGGCAGACCAGTATGCGATAACTACGGTGCTGCTCGTCACAGCTCTGACTGATTTTGTGTGAGCTTCCTGGTATAGACAGTGCCTGCAAGTCAGCATAATGAAGAACCTTAGGTCCTTGAGGCACTTCGTTAAATAGGATTTAGCTATCTATCTAGGTTGCTTCGGTTTTGCATGCTGAGTGGAAAGGTGCCCCAATTCCCCTATACACCTGTCCTGTACATGGTCATTCAGTGGTGTGGGGAAGTGAAGCCCCTTTGAGAATCCCACTGGAGGAATAAAGTGGAGAAGGCACCACAGCTTTTGCCTTGGGAAACAGTCAATAAAATTGTTCCTGTGCCTGTTTGGTGAGGAAGATTTGCCAGAACAGGAAAAGTAAACACACCAGATAGTGGGAACAATCTGCCTCATGTTGCTGCAAATGACACTGTAGTAGTTTCCTTTTTATAATTTCCTTCCCTCTCTTTCTATTAGCCAACCTGTTAATGCTCACAGAGATGCAGTGTCCTCACAGTGAGGCCAGGGTACCTTTGGATACGAGAGATGCTGGTGTGATGGAAAAGTTGCTTCTCCGTCCTGGCCTGGACAAACCTGCCTTTGCCAAACATACTGCCAAAAAAGCCTTTGAAGAAAGCAAGCGGAGGCATCAGTACAACTAGCAAGGCTGATTTATTTCTTTGCAAGTAAAGCTATGCAAAACAGATCTCACTTATAACTACATTCAAGTAATCATCTCAAAAAATGAAATAAAAATTACTCTGAATTTTTAAAATCATTTTATACCTTCGGTGGGGTGTATAGCGAGTATACATAGGTGAGTGGAGAGGAGGCATGTGTACTCCCTGCACGGCACAGAACTGCGGTGGCATTGGCGGGAAGCGCAGCGGCACAAGACCTGCAGAGAGCCACACGTGTGTGCCGACGGCATCGCGGGACGGTGCTGAGCCCTCCACCGTACGGCGCTGGGGCTCAACCGTGACAGATGTTGTATGCTAATGCTGGGGCGAGAGTTGCCCGAGGCAGACACGGCTGCCGGAGGGGCTCCTTGGTGGCACGGTGTGAAAGAGCCTTCCTCGTCCTCGTGCGTGGGAGCGGCAGCGTGGCTGCTGCCTTCTCTTTGGCTGCCGGTGGACCCTCTCTCGCAGGAAGCGCGCGGGAGCTTGCTGAAGCGAGCGGGCTGCTCTCGCAGCTCTCTCTTTCCAGATGGTTGATGTGCATGGCGAACAATAGCCGGGACAGCATGGCAGGGCACACCACCGAAACCTCCCCCTGCATACAGAGCAGTGCGGGGCCCGTAATTAGCAGCCCTGCTCATGTCAGGCTGAGATCGTTCCCATAAAGATGAATTCCCTCCCTGTTGCTCTGGGGGGGATGTTCAGCCAGGGGCGGGCTGGACAGTCCCGGACGGGAGGCGGTGGGGATTAGCTCGCAGTCTGGCCCGCCTTGCACAAGCCTTTGTGAGCATAAACAGAACAGTTTTGTTTCCTTAAAGAGCAAACCTGGAAGAAGCATGTTTTGGCCTCTCGTTAGAGGTGTCTGGAGTATTAGGCATTCTGGATGCGCGTGTGTGTGCATGTGAGCAGGGAAGAAAGATACAAATAAAAAGTGTCTAACTTTTCCTCTGCTGCCTTTGCACACTGACACATGCAGCACCCAAGAGCAGCTATTTGCTTGCACTTTTTCTAATCTAGTCTTTTCAGCTACTCCTAATTTAAAAGTACTAAAATGGCATTAAAATTATCAGCGTCAAAACTTTCACTTGGTTCCTTGCATGCTCAGCTTCCCAGAGCTACCTGATCCACAGCATCTTCTTCACCTCACGTGGCCCATGACCATGCCCAGAGAGCAGACGCTGGCAAGGAGAGTAAGGGTTGATTTTCACCAGTAGCCTTGAAACTGGGATGTTGGCTGAACCCTGCCTTTGCCACGGCCTCCAGCAGTACCCCAGCTTCGAGGTCGCTGCTGAAAATATGTGCTGGAGGAAGATGAGAAAAGCTTTCGGCTGGGCTGAGGACACCAGGTAATTCCTTGCCCTCGTCCTTCTGGCCGTGCCACTGACCAGAGGCAAAAGGGGGGACACTAGAAGTGAAGTCCTGGTGACAAAACCCACCTGCCCTCCAGGCACTGGAGCGGTACTTCTCCCAGTGCAGAAGTGTCCATGGTTTCTGTGAAATATGGGTCCACACCCAGGGCCTTACGGAGCTCCTCTGGACTTTGGGATTGCTGCACCCCCTGCTTTGGAAGGATCGTGTGTGTGTAGATCTATGCTTCACAAAAGGCATTCGAAGCACCGTAGCTTTTCTCTGCTTTAAAATAATACAGAAGTATTATTTTAATAATAAAACTAGAAGTCCTGCCACAAACTCGGTTGAACAACATCCACCTTGGAAAGCATCTGTAAAATGTGGTATTTCCAGGACGGTCACTGCTAGCAGGGTTTTCTCCCTCTTTCATTGCCCAGCACTGCTGGGACAACAAGAATGCAAGCTGCTGCCAGCAGCTAGGCTGGAAACTTTCCCTTAGATGGCCCATGGCAGCTCTCGCGTGGCTCGGCTGTGCCCATGGGGTGGGCAGAGATACCCAGCTGCCATGGGGGACCCGCTCCTTCCGTGAGAGCAAAGGGCAGCCACATACTGCGCTAATAAGGTGCACCGCAACAGCGCTGAGAAATTGCCGGGAAAAATGTACACCTTGGGTTTGTTTCTACCTGCTCTAAGGTGCTGTATCCAGAGTATGAGTCACTGCTGCCAGGTGAGCAGGTCATGAATTCCCAGCAATTATCCCACCCAATTTCCCCAGCCAGGCACCCGTGCTTGGTTACCTGGCATGATGAAGGGGCTGATATCCCTCCCCACCCACCTCCCAGTCAGTAAGGTTCTCAGTCTGGTCTGGTGTGAAGACGTGATCAGAAAGGCTTGGCACGATCTGCTTTCAGGTGAAGCACCCCAACATACAGTGCCACAGAAGATGAAGCTGCTGAGATGCTTGAAGGGGAATGTAGGGCTGGATTTTTGCAGGCTCGTAGCAAAACTGGATGTGTTACTTGCGTGTTTTGGTATGGCTGCGCTGTCTGTGTGGACTACACAGCGAAGGCAAAGACTATTTTTCCTGAAGTATTTAATGGTATCTGCAGATGTCCAGATGTTCAGACAGTATAGGGGGAGATGCCATTCTCTCCATGCTCTGTCCTCATGCCCTGTCTTTGAATCTCCATCGCTGCCTCCAGTCAGAGATTCTGGACTAATTGATGTGACTCACTGTCAGATATCCTCATCTTCTTAAATCCCTTAATTTTACCAAATTTATGCTTTTCTGATGAGGGAAAATGTAGGCAAGAGGTGGGGACCAAGCATGTGTAACAGGCAATGCCAGCTTACCGATGGTCCTCAGGCTGGGATTTGGAAACCTGAGCACATTGGTGTCTCACTGCGGGTTCGTGAGCTGAAAGGATGAGGCAGCGCAGTTGCCGCTCTGCAGCTACTGCTCGCCTGAGCTTCCACCAGCGGGCTTTTTCTTTTTAATTTTGGGTCACCTTCAACCAACCTCATGGCCCGTATAAAGTGTTGCTGGAGCCAGGAAGAAGGCGAGCAAAGGCAGAGTCTGAGAAACCCTGATTCACGTCTGCAAAGCGATTGTGCTGCTCTTGGCAGTTGCAGGTGACAACCCTAACGAGTGCCCAGGAGCAGATGAGAAGTTTATGGGCTGTTAATAAACTGTAACCAATCGGTGAATGCCGGCGGGTTGTGTTCAAGCTGTTTGGGGCCACAGGTCCTTGGGAGAGCTTGCACTTGCTCTGCCTTTATTTCAACGTAGCAGAAACATGAAAGCATGTGGCAGACTCTTGATGTTTGTTACAGTGAATAGACATATGTCCCTCACACTAGCATGTAGAATATCTAATTAAGTTACACAATGATAGCTTATACCCAGGGGCAGTCACAAACAAGACGCTGTCACACTCTTAAGAACACAAACAAAATGAAAATTGCCTCTTTATACATTATAATGAATATGTTTTCAATACATTAAAAGTTCATTTACTAACAGACTCTGTAAGACTGGGTGGATTTCTGCTAATATAATTTTGTTTTTTTTAGAAGGATGGGTTTGTATAGTTAGGATTAGGACACATTTGTTAATGAAGCTACCGAGCATTTTTCCCAATAGACCTGAAAGAAGAAATGAAATCTTAACCGTGTGTTCATTGTGTTGTCTCAAGCAAAGCCCACTCTTCAGAACCCCACCTCAGGAGGGGCTTCTCCCTTCTGCAGGACATGTATGCCATGGATTTGTGTCTCCCTTTCTCCCATCTCCCCTCCTCTTCACTAGCTTTTTGCATTTTTGCAGGCAAGGACAGTCACCCTGAGGCTGGATGGCTTCAGGGGTTATCTCCTACTTCTGGGTCGGGCATGCCAAATGCCAAGGTCTGTATGACAGGAGTAGCACCTGGAAGTAAGTCCTGATCTGCATACAGCTTTTCCTCTGAGCATCTCGGATGGGTGATGCTTCCTTCCTCCCTGCCCCGTCACTACAAAACACTTAAAGCAGCGTAAAAGCTGCCTGGGGCATTGCAGCCCGTTCCTCTTCCCACCAGAGCACTCCATTCTCATTAAGGCATTTTGGCACTTTTTCTACATGGGAATAATTAAATTGCGCAACACTTGGCGTGGGCAAAGTCTGCCGGTGGAGAGGGCTGTGTGATTTGGGGTGATTCCCGCAGACCTCCCCCAGGCCTTGGTTAGGTGACACTAAGCCATTCCTGGCACGCCGGTGACGTGTGACAGACATGCTTGGGGAAATCCCATCACTTCCATCTCTACCTTCAGCATAACCAAGAGCCAGGAAAAAAGTCAGTCCCCGGGAGGCTTCTTCCCTTCTTTAACCCGGCTCTGGTTAAACCGTCCCTGAAAAAGATGAGCAAGCTGGCGGGGCTGCTGCTGCTGCCGGCGTGTGCTGCCGAGCCGTGGGTTGGAGCTGCCCACTGGATGGTCCCCAGTTCACACCAGGCTGTCCCTGCAGTGCACAGACCAGCTTAATGCAGAGCACGTTGCCTTGTACTATACCCAGGATATTTTATAGGGGACTGGTGATTCCCCAAGCCACCTTCAGGCATTTAAACAGGGGCTGGCTTTCAGGGGATGCTGGCTTAAGGCTCATGCAATCTCAGCCTCAGGTGGCTTGAACTGACCATCCTGGAAAGTGAGGAGCAGACAGGAGGTCCCAAGGGGGCAAATCCCTCCTCACAGCACCTCTGCCCAGACCCTGGCAGAGACACAGCCCCTGTGGGAAAACCAGTCCCCAAAAAGTATCCCAGTGAGCACAGGGGAAGGGGCCATAGTTACGCAGCCTCCCCTCTGACATCTGGTATCGCAAGAGCCCTTCAATTTTTTTTTCTCACTGCAGCTCATTTCCCTCTCCCCCCCCTACGTTTTTTGCCCACCGTGGCTGGTGTTCTGACTAGGAAAAAGATTTCCTCATCTCTTCTGGGACACTACACCCGGGCAAGGCTCCCTCACCCCCCTCTTTGTGTGCCTTTTGTGCTGGGTGCACCCTGCCGCTTGCAGCACCGCCAAGAGACGGGAGCTCACCCGCTTTCCACTGTCGCTGAGAAGCTGGGGCTGGCAAGGGAAAATGCTGGCTTCTGCCTGGCTCTCGGGATCACTGAGCTTTTCTGGGTTTGGGATGGGGAATGGGTTTGGGATGGGGAACAGGTTCCTGCAGTCCCGGTGCGCTCGGCTCCCTGCGCTGCCTGTCGCGGCGGAAATCTCCTTTCTATGTCGCTTGAGCAGCATTAAAGAGTTGAATTATTGCTACTGGGGGACAGGAGCAGAGGATGTGGAGAGAGAAACTTGGTGGGCTATTGACCACGGCCCCAAATGAAGGTTGAGCACTGGAGGGGGATGGCTGAATTCGCACCGTGGTGGGTTATGTCTCCCACAGAGCTCACCGACAGCTTTTGCTGCCTCAGCTCTGCTCTTTGGAAAGAGCCTGTAGCCTTCCTACCCCTATGGTACATATATCTCCAGACTCCTTTCCCTTAGGCACAACAAGCCAAACCCTGCTTGACTCCCTCAGGAGGAACAAAACAAGCTCCCCCCCCCACGAAACTCTGCCAATTTCCTACTCAAAAGGATTTTTCTTATAAAAGTGACTAGCACCGTGACTGCTTTTGTAAAAAAAAAAAAAAAAAAAAAGACACAAAAAAGGAACTGTGTGTTTTTTTCTTTTTTTGAGCAGACAAAGACATGTATAAATGTGTGTCATACATATATGTATATGTCTTTCTGAAAATAGCATTTAACAAATGCCTTCTGCATCTGCAGAATCCTCCAACAATCCTGACACTGTGATCAATCTGTAGGCTGGTGATGTTTGCTGACAGTGATTGATTGATTTTTCCTTCTAATAGGATCAACATTGGGAATATATTAAACTAAAAGGCACACTTCTGACTTGCAGGAAACACCCCGTGTATTGGGCCTGATCCAATTGTATTGGTTTTGGCAGCGGGATGCAATGATTGATGACAGGCAGGGAGTGGAGGGCTGCTCGGAAGAGGAGTCTGATTCCCTCAGTGCTCTCTCCATGTGCATGACACTGGTTTCCTGCTGGGACAGGGACAGGCATAAGAAGGGACAATGGAGCAGGGTGGCCCATCCAGATAACCTCTTCTAATGCATATGGTGAGATCTGACCTGCCAGTTCAAGAAGAGGAGGCAAAAAGCTGATGGGAAATTAATTCTCAGGAGTTTGTCAAGACATCTCCAACAAGTGAAGATAAATGGCAGAACAAAACTTCTAAAGCTAATCCCAAGAATGGGGATGAATGAAAAAGGGGAACACTCTTTTGCATTTACATCCATCTTTTAGGGTAAAAGCCTTGGGGTAAGCACGGCGCTTTTGGAGGATCTCGACCCTGGGCCGTTTGTAACTCCTGAGAGGTTTGAGCACTCCCGGGGCTATTCAGGCGCGTGTGTGCATGTGTGCGTGTGTGTGTGTGTGTGTGTGTGGTGAACAGGCTGTGGTCTCGAGCTTGCAAACAACTTTCAGGTCCAGCTGCGTTGCCACTGAAAGCAACACAAAACCTCTCGCCTTCAGAAGCAGCATGGAGAGAGGCGCATGCTTCCAATTTCGAAGGCTGAACCAGCGAGTACTTCATGCCCTTTTGAGGAGGCAGAGCTGGTATGGTCTCATGGCTTTGTTGGTGTCGTTATAATTACTGCCTCCCTTCAACGATTTTTAGTAGAAATATTTAACTATTATTAAATGCCTGTAGTGGAAAATTCAGTTTCGCTGACCCTGTGGTCCCTAGAGGGTTGGCAGCCTGCAGTGTGCCCAAGACTTGTTTTTAACCCGCACCCACCTGGGCTGAAAGTTTGGAAAGGGCCAGCTCTCGTGGCTGGAGCCAGGCTTTTGGCAAACCTCCCTTCACATCTCAATGCCTACTTGCGCAACCAGGTTTTCACAAGCACAGGGCTGGGTCGTGGGTGCTGAACATTTGCAGAGATGCTGCTAACTCTTCTGAAAATCTGGCCCTCAGCTGCACGTTCAAAAAAACCTGAGCATTCAGAGATAATCTGAGAGGCCTGGAGGTCCCCATCCCACGCAGAGATGGAAACACCACTCTGGGAAATCGGAGCTGTGTTGCAAGCACCATCTTGCAACACCAAGCAAGAGCTGCTGGCCTAGTGGCATCATCAGAGGCTGTTTGGCTCCCGTCACACCAGTGTCCTGTGGGCCATCCTCTGGGGGATGGCTCAGACAGTTTGCAGGCTGTCAGGGTACATGGGACAGCAGACTTTCACCTATGGAAGCGTGAAAACAAGCACTGGTGTCCAACAAGGGAAACGACATTCCAGGGCTGTGCCACAGCCCTAGCTCTTGTCTCTGAAATGATGCCCCAGTTATCACGTGTCATGTCCAGCACCCTGACTCTGACGTGGGGAGATTGCAGTCACGTCCAGGGGGAGTTTGGCCCCAGAATATCTGTATGATGAGGCTTTCAAAGAGACAAACTTAGGATTTTTTTCGGTCTCCAGCTTATACATATAACTAAACGCACATAACCTGTGCTTATGTACCTCACCCTGCCACTGGTCCCTGCTCGGGGCAGGCCCTAGTTTGTATTACTGAGGAGAGGTCTGTAGATAAAAAACCCCTGTGTTTTTCTATGAAAGACTGATATTTGGAAAGCTGTTGAAGGGGATTTGGATACTCATTCCGAACATTAATTCAAAGGAAAAGGAAGGCAGCCTGCAGCCCCACGCAGGGGGCTCTGACAGATCCCATCCCACAGGACTAAATCGGCAGCGAGCAGAGCCAGCGCGCTGGTACGTCCCTGCGGAAGAGGCACACGTGCTTCACAGGAGCCGTGGGCCTAGAGGGAGCAGCATGCCTTGGTCAGGGTTTTGGAGCAGATTTTGGGCTACTTGGCTTAAAATTTTCCAGGCAGAGGCTGAAAAAATCCCCTGTTGAAATGAGACAAGAATATCAGGGGGGTAAAGGTGGAGGAGCTGCTCGAGTGCCCTGACACGGCCAACCTTTCCCCTCCCCTGGGCCTCCCTGAAGCCCTGCGGTTTCTGCCTAAAATGTGCTGCTGATCCCTGGTAGCCCCTCTCTCTGCTTTCCATGCTGTGCCTGGGAGGGTCGGTGAGGCAGGGAAGGGGGAAAGGGGAAGTGGGGAAGGAGGGAAAGAGAAGGGGAAAGCGGGGAGGAGGCTGGGGAAGGGGCAAGGGAAAGGGCAAGGGTGTGAGCGGGGGCATCGGAGGGAGCCGTCTGGGCCGGGTTATGTGGGCGGGGACTCCCTCCTCCTGTCGGGACAAGTCACGATAGACCTGAGAGCCTAAAAAAGCAGGAGGAGCGGGAAGGGAGGGGGTCTGCCCGGCTTGCATGGAAAACAAAGTTTAATTCGGAGGAACGGGGATCAGCGGGGCAGGGAGCTAAGAATTAGGGTGGCCACTCTGGCTCGGGGGGGGCTGCCGGAGGGAGCAGTGGGGGTCCCCGGGCCTCCTGTCCCGGCTGGAGGCGCAGGTGACCCCCGGCAGCCCCGCCGGTGTGCGCTGAGCATATGGGCTCCCCCCGCCTCCCCGTAACCCTATCTGGCCGGAGCCGCGGCTTCAGCTGCAGGCGATGCAATCAGGGGAGCCCTGCGGGGCACTCGTTCGTGCGGGGGAGCATATGGGGAACCAGGCAGGCGGGAGGGGGCCGGGGGCCCGGCAGGGCGGCTAATTTCGTTTGCAGGTAGCCCAGGAGGAGGGGAGCCGGGGGAGCACAGCTGGCGGCCCGGCACGGCTCGGCCCGGCACGGTCGAGGGGCTGACACCAACCCCGGGGCTGCCCCCCCCTCCGGGGGCGGAGGCAGCCCTAGTGTGAGCGGCAGCGGGCGGGCAGGGGAGTGCGGAGGGGGCCGGGCTCCCCTCCCTGCTTTTGCCACCGCGGGGCCCGGTGGGGCAGAAATGCCCCCGCAGAAGAGTCGGGTCCCCCCCTAACCCGCCCGCCCCCGGGGCGGTGCTGCCCGTCGGGGCTCCCCGGGGCCACCTGTTAGCGACGGGAAAGGCCCTCTGGGTGGGAGAGCGCCGTCGGGGAGGCAGACGAGCAGGATTTACCGGCTTCTGGCCACTGCCGACTTTTGCATCTGTCAGGGTGCTAATTATTGCCTTTAATAGAGACAAAGAACAGCTCCTAATGATGCTCCCTCTAATTCTCACCTGCTCCTGCCCTTCTTCCGCAGCAGCACTCCCTCGCCGGAGCCCTGCTAATTGGGAAAGCTGCTCTGCTTATTGCGGCCTCCCTACAGATGGGGGGGGGGGGGCGCGGACGGCAACGGCAGGGCCGGGCCGGGGGAAGAGGTGCGGGCACCGGTAGCGGGGGTCCAGGGGCAAAACCGGGGGGGGGGGCTACATCCTAAGCGGGGCTGGTCTGACGGCAGGTCCCCATCCTCGCCCCGGCGCGGCGGGGCTCAGCGTCCCCGGGCCACCGCGGGCTCGGCGGAGGAGCAGCCTTTGCCTCCGCACTCCGCCGGGGTCTGGGGTGGTCTCTGCCCCTTCTCCGGCCCAGCCCGGCCTTTGGCTTGCAGCGGAGCCTGGCAGGAGGGCGCCCGTCGGGGGGGCCGTCCCAAGCCGCTGGCACACACCTGGCTGTCAGCCCCCTGTTTGGCACGACTTTCTCCCCCCGCCGCCGGAGAAGGCAGAAGCGGAGGGTCTAGTACCGCACGGATCGCCTTCAAAGCCGCAGACCGACACAGAACTAGCACCCTAAGGCGGCCTTAAAGAGAGGGGCAACCTCCAGCGCCCTCCTGGCCACCAGGGTCAGGGCCGGCCCTCCTGCTGGAGAAGGCCACCGGGGCAGTCGGCGGGATGCTCCGCGTCGGTCCCCGGCGTTAAACGGGGTTTGTTTGCCAAAAGCGGTACTGAGGGTGCTGGGAAGGGGAGCTTCTCTCCCGGGCCGGGGGACATTGGGCTGGGTGTCTCTGGAGGAGGGGGGCTATTTCTCATCATCACTGGGGGGATGCTGGGGTGGGGGGGCACTCCTTTCCCAGCCCCGTTTCCCTTCCCTGAAAGGGTTGGCATGGGGCGAGCCGCAGAAGGAAGGAGCAAACCCAGCAAGGCAGGAACCCGGAGGGGCTGTCGGGCCGGGACCGGCTCACACCCCGCGGGGACCCCAGCCCGCCCGGCCGCCTGGGAACCGCTTCGCTTTACACGGTTAAAAAAAAAAAAAAAAAAAAAAAAAGCCCCCGCGTCCGGACGCGCTCTCATTCCCTCGCGGGTGTCTGTGCGCCCAAAACTCCTCCATGGCCTGTTATAATATATACCTTATATATGCTATTTTGTATTTATGCGTATGTGGCTAGCTAGTTATGTTAAATAGCTGCCTAGCCATTTCTCGGTCTAGAGAGATGTGTAAGGATTTGCTTGGGCAAGGACGCGGGTTTCGCGGTCTCCCTGCCCACCCGCAGCCCGGGGCGCGGTGCCGGGCGGGAGCGGCCCCCCCGGGACGGGCGGCGGCGAGACCGTGGGAACCGCGCCCGGGGAGCCCCGCTGCCCGTCCCGGCGCACCCCCTCCGCCCCGGGGGGCAGCCGCCGCCGCCGGGGGCTGCCGACCTCGTTTTCCTCAAAAATAGGGATTCGCTTGGGTTGTTCCTGTTCTCCTTACAGGAAAAGGGGAAGCCACAGGCTGCTCCACGCCCGCACCCTGCGTGAGTGAAGAGAGCCCTTTCCTTGGGGTCTGCGAGAGGGCGAAATATTTCCTGCCCAAATACCAGAGTACAGAACTGCTAAAATACACACGAGTGAGAGATAGTAGCAACTTCGGGGGGGGGGGAGGGAAAGGAAAAAAAAAGGGACTGTCCCCAAATAATTTTCCTTTCCGTAGATTTTCGTTTGGTTGGTTTTTTTGGTTGAAGGTCAAGTGCGCAGAAGCGATTGCAGTGAGCAAACACGGTACCGCCAAGTTTAATGTTTCCTTTCCCCGAATTAATATTTAGCTCTTGCCAAGCGCTTGATTCGGTAGACAAAAATTTTCACATTACGAACCCAGTAACAGTCGTTTCTTTCCTTGCCGCCCTTATTCTGCGAGAAACAAACGAGGAAGAAAAAAAACCCAAACAACCCAACCCCCAAACGGTTTCGATTAGCCGGCGCAGCAAACTAACCGAAAACTTAGGGAAAAGGCACGGATGCGCCTAAAATGTTCCCCTCCCTTCCCCGCTTTGCGGCCGGTAACCCGCCGGCCGTCCCGCCGCGGTCCCGCACCGGCGCCGCTATGAGCACCTGCCTCCGGCTCCCCGCTCGCCTCGGAACAGCAAGGAAGAGGAAAACGCCATTTATTTAAAATGCTGCTTTTTTTTTTTTTTTATTTAAAATCTCAACAGTGGATCACTTTTTTTTTTTTTGCAACCAAACAAGTAATAAATATTATTTAGCAACTTTTTTCTTTTTTTCTTTTTTTTTTTTTACAAAAATAAACAGATGATAAAATCTCTGCAAGGGGCAGCGATAAGAAAAGTTGTTATTTCAGAAACAAGCCCAAGTTCTCAGTATTGCAACACGGACAGTGTGAAAGTTCCTACACAGAAAGAGCATTAAAGAGTTCAAACTTTGTTAAAGGTGGCAGGAACGAAAAAAACCCAACGTGTTATACGCTTCAAAAAACAAAACCCCAACAAACCCCAAGAACCCAAACCAACGAAATCAAGGCAAACCGACCCCTTATTCACTCATGAGGCTTACACAGTACAAGTGCACGGACGGAAAGCTCAGGCAGAGCGGACTTGCGTCGTTATCGTTGAACGGTATATTTACAAATCCCGAACCAGAAAGAAAACCGGAAAAAAACGGCGGGCGGGGGAAGGGGGGACTAAACCGACTTTCCCGGCTCCACTTCCACCCGGAGCCCCGCTGCTCCCCGCCAGTGCCGGGAGTCCCGGGAGCGGCGGCCGGGGGCTCCGGGGCGGGATGTGACCCAGAAACGGCTCCTAAGGCTCTTACGTGTAGCAACGAAACCGGGAGGGGCGGAGGGAGAACAAACAACAAACAAACGAGCAAAAACCCCTCTGCGGTTTTGGTTCCTCCATTCGCGACGAGCCCAGGACTACCTCCCCCTCCTAGCGAAGTTACCGACAACAACGTAAAATTAAAAATCAAGAGGATGCGCGGGCGCTCGCTCGCCTCGGGGCGGTTTCCCCCGCCGCTGGGGGAGCAGGGCAGAGCCCGGGCCGGGCTCCGTCCCATCCCGCCGTCCCTCCGGCGGCCCCGGGAGCGCGGCGGGGGAGGGGGGGGGGGTACAGCCGGTGCCGCCGCGGGGACGCGTCCGTAGGTCCTGGAGGTGGCGGGGCGGCGCGGGGCGCGGCGGGGCGGCCCCGCCGAGGGGCTCATTTGGTGTCGGTGGCTAATCTGGGGAGGCTGGCGGTGCCCATGCCGGAGACGTGGTGGTGCGGCGGGGCCGACACCTGGCACATGCTGCAGGGGCAGGGCATCCCCCCCCAGTGCTGGAAGCCGCTGCCCAGCGGGGCGGCGGCGGCGGCCGAGGGCGACTTGAGGAGCCCGTGGGGGGGCCGGATGGAGCTGACGGCCGAGAGGCCGGAGCCGGGCAGGGAGGCGCTGGAGACGGCGGCGGGGGGCAGGATGGGGTGGTGGACGGGGTGCGAGGCGGGGTGGCCCGGGTGGCCGGGCAGCGGGGCGGAGTGGGCGCCCATGCCGCCGGGGCAGGCGGCGGGGTGGAAGCCGGCGTGGTGCCCGCCGTAGATCTCGCTGACCAGGCGCTTCATCTCCTCCAGGGAGTTGGTGAGCATGAGGATGTAGTTGCGCGCCAGGAGGAGCGTGGCGATCTTGGAGAGCTTGCGCACCGACGGGCCGTGGGCGTAGGGCATCACCTCCCGCAGCCCGTCCATGGCGATGTTCAGGTCGTGCATCCGCTTGCGCTCCCGGCTGTTGATCTTCAGCCGCAGCTGCTGCAGCTCCGGCTCCGTCATCTGCTTCTTGTCCTTCTTGGAGGAGGAGGAGGACGACGAGGAGGAGGACGACGACGAGGACTTGAAGCCCAGCTTGTCCACCACCACCACCCCCGCAGCGCTCATGGCGCTGCGCAGCTCGGCGCTCAGCTCCGGCGGGGAGTCGCTCTGCGTGGAGCTGGACACGGTGCCGCCCGTGAAGCCCCCGCCGCTGCCTTTATTCCTGGCCGTGAGGAAGAGGTCATCGGGCTCCGGGGAGGACGGGCGGCTGGAGACCAGGCTGGCGTCCGAGTCCATGGCCCGGCGGGCGGGACGGCGGCGCGCAGCGGGCTGCCTGCGGGGAGGGGAGAGAGCCCGCAGGCGGCCCCGGGTCAGCGCCCGCCGAAACTTGGCGGGCCTCCGCCGCCCGCCACGTCGGCGAGCCCGCTCCGCCGCCTTTCCGCGGGGCCGGGGAGCGACGCCCCCGGCGGGGCAGGCCGCGCTGCCCGCCCTCCCCTCGCCGCCGCCTGCGGGGCGCCCTCGGGGGGCCCCTCCCCTCCCGTCCCGTCCCGTCCCGTCCCGTCCCTCCCCTCCCTCCGCGCCTCTCCGCCGGGCCGGGGGCGCGGGGGGTGCCGCGCCGGGGGGCGCGGGCGCGTGGGGCGCTTACCGTGCGCGGGGCGGCCGTGGGGAGCGGCGCGCCGTGACGGGTGAGCACGGCAGCAGCGCGCACCTTGCGGCGGCGGCGGCGGCGGCTTTATAGCCGCGCCGGGGAGGAACGATGTCACCGGGCGGGAGGGGGGCTGCGCCAATCGGCGGCGGCGGCGGCGGGGGGGGGCGGCCGGGGGGGGCGGCTGATGTCACCGGGGCCGGTCCGGCTCGATGGGGCGGGCGGGCGGGGGGGCGACGGCCGGCCGCGGCGCGGGGAGCCCGGCGGGGGGGCGCGGTGGGGGGGGAGGGACTTTTGTCAAATCCATAATAAAATGCAACAATGACAGCGCCGGGAACAGCTGTTGGGGGGGCGGGACGGAACGGGGACGGGGACGGGACCAAACAGCCCCTGGCCCCGCCGCCGCAACGCCCGCGGGGAGGCCGCGCTGCCCGGCTCCCGCCAGCACGTCGGTGTTTCCCCGCGCCCCGTCCCGTCCCGTCCCGCCCCGCCGGGAATCGCTCAGCCCCGGCCCCGCCACACGCACCGGGCGGCCGGCACGCTTCCCCCGGCGGGTGCCCTCTCCTGCCCCCAGCCCGGTCGCTACCCCCCCGTTAAGTGCTGCAAAGGGAGGCGGAGGGGCAGGGAAAAAAAAAAGCAATTTCGGCCACTCCGTTCCCCACGAGCGGATTTCCCCGCGGAGGTCGCCGGGCGGTGCCGGGCAGCGCCGGCCCCAGCGGGGACCCCCGGCTCCTGCCCCGCAGCGACCGGGAGAAGAAGCCGGAGCGGTCACCAAAACCTACCCCCGAAACAACCCTCCAGCAAGACCGGAGCAGGAAAGGGGGGAGAGAGAGAAAGAAGGACGGACTTAACAAAAAAATGACCTTCGGAAATGCCGCCCGGCTCCCGGCGAACCCCCTCGCGCCGGCAGCCCCCTGCAACAGGGTCGGGGCTTCCTCCCACCGGGGTAAATCCCCCCGGCCCCTTTGCCTTTGTTGTATTATTTTTACACCCGTGTCTTTCCCAGCTGGCCCGGCAAGCCTCAACCATCCGTTAAATATGTATTTAAAACGTTAAGAAGTGAAGCGTGGAAATGTGTTTCCCAACGGTTGCGGGGATGATCCGTAACAGGTCAATTAGGAAAATCTGTCCCAGCGACAGCCGGGCCCGCCGCCGCCCGCCGCCCGGCGTGTGTCCCGCTGCCGCCCGGGCGACTCCCGGCCTGGCCACCCGGGACGTGCCCCGGGCTCCCCCCGGCCGGCCGGGCGGAGGGGCCGCCCCGGCCCTCACTTCCCGCACCTGCTGGCGGGGCTGCGGACCCCGGCCGGGGGGAGGCGGGGGGGGACACACATCCCCCCGCCCGGGGCTGGGTGGGGGTAAGGCGGGGGGGGGGAGCTGGGGCTGAGCCCTGGAGGTGAGCAGCGGGACGGGGCGGGGGGGACGACGACACACACGTCTGTGCAAACTTTGCATTTATTTCATGGTCGGGAAGCGGTGAGGCGGCAGCGGGAAGCCTGCCTCTGCCTTTTGACTGATGGCTCTATACGGCGCATTGTTGGAGCCGCATAAAACAGGGCAACAGCGAGCACAACTAATTAAGCCCCGGCGCCTTTCCTCCGGCCGCCGGCTCCTGGCGGGGCCCGGCCCGAGGAGAGGGAGCGGGCCCCGGGCGGGGCGGGGGGCGGCCGCCCCCGGGGCCGCTGTGCTGGGGCAAAACCGAGGAAAACGCCGGCATCGCTCGTCTCCCTCCCGCCTCCCAGGGCTCGGTAATTTTCCTTCTTAAAAGGCTGGGACCTTTCTTTCTGAAAAGGTCGGCCCCGCCGCCCCTCTGCACCCCAGACGGATCGGGGGTCCCGTCCTCCCCGTCGGGTCCGCGGCACCCGCTGCCGTGCCGCGGCCGCGGGCTCAGCCCCGGGGCCAGGCTTTCACCCCCCGCTTCATCAGCCCGGGGACGGGACGGGACCCCCAAAGCGCTGCGGTCGTGCCCGTCCGCCGTCCGCTCCGCGGCCTCGGGGGCTCCCGCTCGGCCGGGCGGGGCGGGCAGCAGCCCCCGAGGCGTCGGAAGCCCGGGAGGAGGCTGGGGGCGGGCGGCCGGCGGCTGGAGCAGAGGTGGGGGTTATCTGCCGGGAGGGATGGCGGGGGAGAAGCGGTGAAGAGCCGCCGGCCCCTGCCCCGGGCGAGTGGAGCTGGGCAGCCGGCGGAGGCGCGGCGGGGGCTGTCGGAGCTCCGGGGCCGGGCTGCGCCCTGGGGAGGCAGTTCTCGCAGCACCCTGGGGGGCCCGGGGAGAGAGGGCAGCGGACTCCTGCCTTTTTTGCTTTTCCTTTTCCTTCCTTTTTTGCTTTTCCTTTTCCTTTTCCTACCCCCCTTTTTTCTCCTCCCCCTTTTTCCTTTTTTCTTTTTTTCCTTTTTTCCTTTTTTCTTTTTTTTCCTTTTTTTCCTTTTTTCCTTCTTTCCTTTTCCTTTTTTTCCTTTTTTCCTTTTCCTTTTTTCCTTCCTCCCCTCCAGAGAGGAAACCCCACGCCACCGCCGCCAACGAGAACCCGGGGTCTATGTCCGTAACGGGGGCGAGCACTGTCTTTGATGATCACCGTCTGTCTGTCTGGACGGGAACTGTGTCCCGCCTGCAGCCCGCGGGGCTCCTTGCGCAGGGGGGCGCGGAGTTTGCGCGGGGCCGGGGCCGGGGCGGGCCGGGGCGGTGGCAGTGAAGTGGTGCTTCTGTGCCGCCCTCGTCAGAGGGGGGGGGTAGTGCAAACTGGAAAGGGGGTGATCTCTGCAGTGAGATGTCAGATTAAATGTCATGCGTCCCCCTCCTCGATTCAATAAGGCTCGATATTGCAAAACCACCTCTCGTCGGCATGTCCCGGGAAGGCAGCCCCGGAGGTCTCCCAGAGGAGCCCTTCACCCCAACTTGCTTTTGACACTAAAATGTGGAGCAGAGCCTATTTTCTTACCTATGAATATGTTTTTTTTTTTTTTTTTAAATTGCGACTGTAGGCAATGAAAGCATGAATGAAGGCAATCAGGGAACATGATGAAGTGATAACTTAATAAAAACCAGACTGTTGCTTTCATGTTGAAAATCACTCGGAATGTCATTAGGTTATTGTTTCGGATTGTTATTGCCTATATTCCCTCAAGGCCTATGGCCCAGGGTCCTTTCCTCATGGATACCACACAGCTACACTGAAACTGCCCCTGCCTGGCTGTAAGGAATCTGAGGCACCCGACGGACGAGGACCCTGTCTGCGACCACAGCTCCTTGAGGATTGGCTGCTGAAAACAGTTTTAATGATGCCTCGGAAACTGTAAGGCCTGATCCCCAGTGCTGTCTGTCTCCCATCTGTTAGCGGGGCTGTGGGCTTGAAATTGGGCTTTGCAGCTCCAGAGCCTTTTAAACTTTCCAGTTGAGAGCGCGGACTTCAGGGAGTCTGCTGGGGTCACAGTTGCCACCCCTGCCCAGCCAAACACCGCAGGACCACAAATCTCAGCACCTGACACTGAGGACATGAGGATGTGGAGGTTGCCTGCAAGCTCTCTGCCCACTGTTGAAAGGTATGAGGAGATCCCAGGGCAGGGAATAACTTCCTCAAGGTTCAGGTTTGCCTCCCCCCGCCATTTCCCCCCTCCCTTTTCTTTCTGAATGTATCTCAATCAGATACAAATGTATTTTTTGCTGTTGTTCTGGACTTACAGTGAAGTCTAGTCTGGGGGCTTTGCTGCTGTTCCACCTGCCCAACTAACACGTTTGATACCTATGATCTCCAAGAAAGGGACTCAAGTTCATTGTGCGGGGCAGTTGTTTTTATTCTGTTGAGGTTCTTCTTTTTTCCCAGTGCTACATTTGATTTTGTTAACACTTGTTCGATTGAAATGTTGGAGACACATGGTCTTTGCCAAAAACTCAGCATGTCTTCCCATTCAATCAGAGACTGGAAACGCTTCTAATCTTCACAGGAGTCACCCAGAGGGAAGTCTCAGAAATATCAGACCTGATGTTTGTGATATTTGCAGGATTAAAAATATGCAGGAAATAGGCCATCTCCTATTCTCATCTAGCAGAAAAAACACTCTTTATAAATAAACTTTTGTCACTTATGAGCCTGCTGTCATCTACAACAAAATAATTAGATTGCTGTTTAAAACCCAGGCTAGATTCTGTGTCTTACACTTTTCAGGCTCAGTCATCCCTCCTCTCAAGCATGGCCATTTACTCAAACATGACAAGTCTCACACCTGTGAGATTAATGGGGATTGACTTTCTCCGACCTTAGGACATTATCAAAACCACCTCATCCAGACCTCTTTTAACTCTTTGGTGCAGGTGTAAGACATACAAGCTTTCTGACCATAATTTGCTGTGTTTAATACAAGATGCTGTATTTTTTACAAGATATGGCATGATTTCATTTAATACATTGCTGGAGGAAAAACTTTTAAGGATGCAATAGATAACTCCATACCACCATTTTATTGCCTTAACAAAAGGCAATGCCTAGAACTTATAAACCAGTATGACAGCTATTTCATTTTAACAGCTGCTATGTGTTACCAACAATTTCACTTCTCATTGACAATATCATCTCCTATGGGCAAATGAGAAAGAGGCTGAAACACCAAGAAAGCACAGTGCTGGCAGGCCCACTGGCACCTCCTGTCCTGGGCATCCTGGGCAGGCATCTGTTGACAGCCACTTCATAAAGTATTCAAGCTCTTCTCAGGATTGGTTTCGTGCTGAGGCTGAGCAGAGAAATACCTGTGTGGCACCATTTCTATGGGGCTGGTGAAGCATTTCAAGTCTGCAGAGGAGTGGGACCTCTGCAGAAATATCACCTTGCTAAGCTGAGGTGTGCTGTGCATCACGCCTTCCCTCGGACCCGGAGACGGGAGGTGAAAACCTGCCAGCCTCCACTGGTTTTTAGCCCAGGTACTGCTCTGTTACAGAGGAGATACAGTGGTAATGAAAAATGATGTGTTTAACTTTCCCTGGGGCTTGATGCTGTCCCTCATGTGCAAATCCTCCCAAAATGAGCTGCTGTAGCAGGCAAGGAGCAGTGGGAACATCCGAGAGAAACAAATCAATGCCACTGCTATGATTGGCTTTTGGATGGAGAGAGGCAAGGAAACGGAGCTGGAAGGGTAGTGATTTGCCCAGCCACATGCAGTTTTCTGTCTCACAGGAGACAGAACTGGGGGTTTTGCTCTGCACCAGATAAGCTGGACACCAACGGGATTAGAAAATCACCCACATGTTCAATCCGGTGAGCTGGTCCGAACTGCCTTCATCCCCTGGTCACAGCAGCAGGGCCTGAAGGTGGGAAAGAAATGTGTGTTATATAGATGGAGGGGCAAAGAAAGCCCCGGCACAACTAGGCGTATCTCCTCTGTAAAAAATGGAGTGTCCTTGTCAGGGCTGAGCTTAGTCTAGAAAATCATATTTTATTCTCATTTTTTGCAGGAAATTCCCATATAATACAGCATGGACTATTGGTTCTCATTTTGAGTTTCCTGGGCAGCATTTTCGTAATTTTTTTTTTCCACATCTTGCCATTTGTCTGTATGTGGCACTCTTATACTACCCTTCTTTTCCACTTTCCATTCTTTACTTTGACTGAGAGCTCCTTAGAAATGAGAGAGTCCTGGCAGAGTTTTAGTGATGAGTAGAACATGAAAACGTGGGTATGTTTTGCTTCCCATGAGAACACTCGCTAGAAACAAATTTTTCCTCAGGTTATCCCTTTGTCCTGTCCCTACCCTGTGCTCAGAAGAAAAATGCTTTAAAAATCCTGATGCTAATAGGTTAATGTATCTGTCTGACCGAGCCCCAAGGATTTTGTTGCTGTGTACTCATCATGGAAATGATCCCCCATATGAAGGTGTCGGTGCCCCTCAGAATGGGTTTCATATGGTGGCAACAACGGTTGGGCTCATGCCAAACCGCTCACTGGCTGTGGGCATTTCACTGCCAGTGTTACAGGAGGCCCTTGACCCCTTGGGATGCAGAAGGTCTTAGCTGATATGTTCTTTAATGTGGAAAAAAAAAAGATTAAAAAAAGCTGGGTAGCAAAAGTCTGTACTAGAAATTTGGTGAGATTTCTCCTTAATTTGTTAAGAGTTTTGGGGGGCTGTCACCTTCCTGTGTCATACTGGGACTTGCATTAATGGAGTAACAGCTGAACTAAGCGTTCGGAATGAACATATCAAAGCCCCGAGTCTGTATGACACCATCTCTTGCCGCCCATGATGTCAAAGGTTGCGGCGAACGTCTCCCTCGCTTTCTGGGTGGCATTGTTCAGGAGAGTGGCCCCAGCAGATGGCCCAAAAACTGCACCTCGGCCAAGCAAAGAGGGACCACATGTGATGAACCATAGATGTCTCATTAGCAAACAGGGGGAAAAAAAGCAAGGATGAGAAAAAAAGATAAAAAGAATACACAAAGACATTTACATATTTACATTGTTTCTCCCTCATTTCCAATTCTCCTTTAGCTGAAGTGTCAGTGGGCTCGCTTTTCTCCTTCTGTTTGTATGTTTACTTGTGCTAAATAGATTATGATAATCAGGCACATAAATGCATGCAACTGTTATTATGGCATTTTAATCACAGAGTTTTTCACTGGAAGCCTTCATTAGAATTCTCATAATCTCACTTGTTAGTGTAACAAACAGTAATAAATGCCAAGGAACTGGGATTAAGTCAGAGACATTCAGACATTAAAGGAGAAATATGGAAATGTTGTCAAATCTCCGCATTATTTATTGAAATGTCACATAAACAGTTCAGGACTTTAAATATCTTACTCATTAGAAAGAAAGGGTGTGCGGCCACCTGAAGATAGCAATTATAAATTTTTAGGGAGTGCCGGAACCATATGTCCCTCATCGACTCTTCCCAACTTTGCTGGGCTACCCAGGCAACAGCTACTTTCTAGCTATCTGTTCATATTTATAAGCTCCATCCCCGAGATACTTAGCTGGGGGATGTCCGTGGATGGCAGGACATGACACGGTAAGGCGGCGCGCTGGCTTTTACGTGGCTCTTCTGTATCTTTGCAGGGTGATGCGTGCCGTACCCGCTTGCGCTGGGGGTGGCAGCTCCACCAGCTGACGGTGGAGCCAAAGGTCTCCTGCCACCATCGGAGGAGGCCTCCTGCCACCTCCTGCCAACTATCCCTTGGCAAAAGGAAGGAAGCCTGCAGTGATGTGCTAGGGGAGCCTGGGAATTTACCCCACCGCTGTTCTCCTGGGCTTGCTTCGGGGGCGCAGCTGAGGGAGCAAGATGGGGATTTGCCACTGATTTTTCAGGCCATAAAAATGTAGCGCATCCCTTGAAGTCCTAGGGAAATGTGTGCTGCTGAGGCTGGGAGTGGGGCTGCACGCACACCCTGCCCGTGCATTCCTATGCTTGCCTCCTCTCTGTGCATTACCCCGCTGCTGCGGGGAAGGGATGCTGCTAATAGCAGAAGAAACAGAAAATAGCTGCTCTTTTCATGCAACTCAGCCGACACGTTTTATACCGTGCAGGCGAGGCCTCCTCCCACTCATGAATATGCACCCACGCTCCCCCCCATCCCTGCGGAATGGGTGCGGAGGTGGGCTGCGGGGCCTGGCCCCCTGCCACTGCCGGCGCCTGTGTAAAACACTTGAGCAGCAGAGTTATTCACAGTGGTTTGTGTCCGCTCCCCCCCCCCCCCCGCTTTTTCCTTTTGTATTTTTCCCTTTTAAGAACAAAACTGAATGCAAAAGACAACTGCACTCATATCGGGTTGCCCACCGTTTGGCTTATGGTGAGGCATCCCTCGCAGCCATCGAAGATGTGGGTGAGATGCTGAAGCAGGTGAGCAGCATTGAGTTTTGCACGTGCTATTTTTCTGCATTCAACCAGGCAGTAGTAGTAAGTTTTGCAGGAAGAGACAAAATCTCGCCACGGTGAAACTCTTGTTGACCCCGAAGGAGTGAGAACCTCCAGGGGAATTAATCGAATCTGTCCTCGAAATGAAGTTTGATTCCCCTTCCCAGAGAAAAGGCCCATTTTACAGGAGGCACCACTTACGTGCTTTTTCAAATAAAATCCTGAATCAGCACCTTCTGCAAGCATGAGCTGTCATTCATCTGCCTGAGAAGGATAAAATCTGTATAGCACCAGGGAAGAAAAAAAAGGAAGGCATTACTCAAATTTAACTGTTGTGCAACTGCTGTATCACCCAGGATTTTTAATAGTGACTCAAATGCAAAAGACAGATGAGGGTTATCTAAAAGTACAAGTTTTGATGCTTTGAATCTGAAGTTTCTGTGGTCTCTTCCTCCCTCCCCTCCTAAAATACAAACCATCCAGAAGGGATTTATGTTCACAGCAGCCGATGCATCAGCGAGACCACTTCATTCCAAACTCCCCCCTTGAAACTTGGAGGAAACATTTTTGCAGATTCGTGCATGATAGCATTTTACAGGACTTGGTGGCCCTCTCACCCCATGCTGTGCTTGAAGAGCCCCTCTCCACTGAGGAGATCAGCCCTCCCATTTTGATGCCTGTCACACTGTTTGTGCAAATGTGGGTGTTTCTGTGCTATAGTGGCCCCCCTTTCCCATTTGAATTGCTTAAAATGTACCCCATAGACAGCCCCTCCCCAAGCTGTTGAGCTATAGAAAGATGTTCTTCAGTTGGCAGGGGTTTTATAGATTTGCTGGACAGAAAAAAAAAAAAAAGAGGAGAGATTCCTTGCTTTCGGTAACACGCTGGCAGGAGTTTTGATCTTTTGTATAACATGCTGAATTTATTACCTTGGGTTCTTCGCACTGTTACTCGCTCCAACGCGTCGGGTGGGGAGCTCTGCTTGCCTGGCCGGAGCGGCAGCCCTGACCCACTCCCACGTGCGCCTGGGCTCACTTTATCGAGGCACAGCGATTTAAAGCACATGTTCCTTTGGAACCGCTTGAAGAAAATGTTCGCAAGTGGAAATATAAATGCCTTAAATAACTTCGTTTGTTTTAACAGTTCCACATGAAGCCTCCCCCTGTCAATCCACCGAAGATGCGAGTGAGGTCCTGGCGTGCTTCGCCTGAGCCATACGTCCTCCAAAGCCGCCTCAGAGGGTAAGGCTCTCGGAGGAGCTGGAAGGGTTTCGTTGCCAAAATCCCAGAGCAGCTGCGGCTCTGCCGTTCGTGGCTGCCTCTCGTGTTAGCTGCCAGGCACCCGGCATGAGGGTGCGAGGGGGTGCTGGGACAGGGAAACACGGAGGGGTCAGGAGGGAGCCTGACCTGCAAGCAACGGGGAGGCTCAGGTCGAGCAACTTGTGAGGGAAAAGCTTGGGAAGGTCTGGGAGCAGTTAGTGAGAGAAGGAAGAAATGCAGGCTCTTGGGAGAGGGAAGGGGGTGCGGGAAAGAGCGGTGGCAAGGTGTGTTTCTGGGGATGGGGAGTGGAGGAAAGGAGTGAAGTGGTGCAGCATTAGGAGTGAGCATCTCAGGGGGCAAGGAGGAGGTGTGAGGGGGTTGGTGAGAAAGGAGGGGCAAGGTAGGAGAAAAACTACTGAGGGTAGCTTGAGGGGTTTTTTTGAAAATCCAAAACAAGGAGAAAAGTTGTTGCCTATAAAGAGAGAAAATTCACAATGACTGTGTAAGCTGCTCTCCAGGCTTTAGAAAGGTCCCTGTATTCAGAGCATGGGTTGCATGGATTCAAATATTGCTTAGCTGTTTACAATGCAAACAAAAATTAACCTGAAGAAAGATCTCCATGTGTTTTGACTGGACAGGTGCTGATTGGTACCAATAGATTAGAATCTAGAAAAGTCCCATTTTCTCAAAAAATGAAAAGTATGGGAATGTAATTTTGAGGTCTACCAGCAAGGACACAGTTTATGCTGGTTGCCCCAGTGGCCTTCTTCCTCACAATTTCCAGCCCTCTTTCCTCCCAGCATAACTCTGAAGAAATCCAACCACTGCCCAGTGTTGTCCCAGGCATGGGACACATCCTGATGAAGGGACCTGTGCCCTTGTTGAGGTTAAAAGTCTCTGAGGGAGCAGGTAGCTCCCTATGGCCATGCTCTTGTTTCATGACTTCTTGGCAAGTGGCTGGCAGGGCGGAGTGAGGCACTTTTACGTCAGATCTATGTCCCTCACAGCACCAGAAAAAGGGCTGAGGACCCCGAGGGTGACCTGTAGGGCCACAGGGAGCTGTGCCCCAGCACCTGCACTGCTTTGCCCGTCCTTTACTGGGTACACGTGGGTGATTTCACCCGTTTGCCCTTCAACACCTGGTCTGTGCTGCCCACCCGATGCTACCAGGTCGAGGCCAGACACCTCTCGTGTGCGTTGCATACATTTCCCTCTTGCTTTGTTGCGGGCATTCGTGCCAGCTAAAGTATTTCAAGGTTTGTATCTGCCTGTGGAAATGCTCCCCTTCAGCTGCAGATCTCTCGCAGTACATCTGCCTGGGCTATTAGCAGGGGAGCAAGGCTGGCCTGATAGCATGACTGCAGGCACGTGTAGTTATCAGGTGCTGAGTAAGAGCCATATTTTTGCTGGAGTGAAAGGCAAGGATTTCTGCGGCGTGACAGCCTCTGCAGCCCCGGGTCTGACTCAACTGTTTTACTTGCTGGAGCACTCTTCGCTTCCTCTGGCCAGGAGGCCTCTTTCTTTCTGCCTCTCTGTCTCCGCGCTCGGTTTTCTTGGGCTTCCTGGGTGGTGGTGGAGTTGTGATGTCTTGAATACCAATAGTGAAGCTGAACATATGTGAACCTTTCCTAATCCTGCTAATCTTCCTTCAAAAACCTTTCTGAAAGTGTAGGCAACATCCAGATTTAAAAAAAAAAAAAAAAAAAAAAAAAAAGCAAGCTACTGAGCATTTTAATGACAAATAATCTTTGTAAAAGGGGAGGGGGTTTTTGCCTCAGCTGGAGATGGAGCTTATGAACTACAGCAGGTAGAAATAACTGCTGTATTACCTCATGTAATCTCTGCTATTCAGGGTCAGATTAGGCCTGAATGCGAGTCGAAATAGACTTCTCTTTTAAACTGGGGACTTTGTCCCCACAACGGCTATTAGGCGGTAATTAGTTGTGACACAGAATTACCAGCTGCACAATGGCAACCGGAGCCTTACAAGTCCTTTGAAATGGCTTGGAGGAGCTGAATAGATGCTACTTTCAATTTTTAAATTCTGCTCAGAGGTAGGAATTGTTGCCTTCCCTCCCACGCACCACTTCTCTCCTGGCTTACATGGTAAGTCTGTCAGACAGGGAGCCAGTACCAGTCAAAATTCGGATGTTCCCAGTCAGCCGCCCCACTGGCTGCCCACAGCTTTTGGCAGGAGGGATGAGATAACAACTTCTTCTTTGATCTCATTAGCAGCAATATTGTGGCGATGACTCGAGACTCGTGTCAACACGCTGGATGCTTTGAGACTTCCTAGAGCTTTGAAGGGGAAAATGAGACCTAATGAAATCAGTCAATGTAGAGGTAGGACAGGGCTGGGCTTGCCCATCGGTTAGGGACTCGAGTGAGTGAAAAGCTGTCTCTGCGTGCCACCAGGCATGCTGCACGCACGCCGCTCTTCCCGACATACCTACGTATCGCTGGCAGCCTCTGCCTTGCATAGGCAAGAGTCCTATCCTTGCAGAGTGGATACTCTGGAGCAGCCTCCGAGGTATTCGGAGTGGAGATCTGAACCGGGCCTCCGTAATATAGATTGTAGCCAGATGTGAACCTGAAACTTTTAGGAACTGGAAAATGAATATTGAGAGCTAAATCTCTCCATGCCGCTGCCAGTGTGGAGATGAAGGATCATGCTCCAAGTCTTCAATCTAATCAGCAGCACCGGCAACCCCAGTACATTGTGCCTTCCCCGAGGCAGCTCTTTGCAAACTGTTTGTTCAGCAATAACATGACAAATGGTTTTATTCCCAGTTCCAGCTAGCACTGTAAGGCATCCTGGAGCCTGAATCAAGGCAAAAGGAAATCTCTTTCCTACCTGGCCAGTCCCGGCACGCTTGCTGCGCTCTGCTGCTACCAGCCCCGACGAGAGGAGAAGCCCACCTCTGGGGTTCGGGGTGCCCTGGGCAGTACCCGAGTGAGCTGGGGCAGGTGCTGGAGCTGTACGGCCGTGCCACCACGGTCCCTGCACCGGTGGGTAACAGCACGATCAAGCCAGCGGCTGCCGGCCGAAACCTGGATGAACGTCCCGTCCTGGCCACTGTGGGGGACAATGGCCCCCAGGTGTCCCAGGGTGGTGGTGGTCCCCATGCATCCCCTGAGGCGGTCCTCAGTGTTCCTCACTGGGCTTGTATTTATGGGCTTCCTACTTCAGGAGCCAGTTTATTTAATTTCCCGTGCCTTCCCCTGATGTTTTATGGAGGCATCGCTTTTGCCACTGGCTGCCACAGCAGGGGACACCTGGCCATGCCACCCCTCGTCGGGCAGTGCCTCCGCTCACACCCCCAGGCAGCAGAAGGACTGACACAAGCAGCAGTGCAGAGGGGCCGTGCTCAGGAGAACGTGGGGTTAAGTGAGAGCTCTTTGGTGTGTCCAGCAGCCCCGCCATTGCTGTGAAAGTCCCCAGGTTGACTAGGGGAGTAGCTTCAGAGGGTGGTTGCTATAGTCTACCCATATTTCCAAAAGTAAAAGTACTATAGTAGGGACTATATGTTACATATTTCACAGACAACATGAACGTGCACACTTTTGTGCTGACATCGAAGTCCTGCATGTGCCTCCCCAAAAGAACATAAAACCCACACAGCCTACAAATGCCCAGGGATCACTGAACCATGGACTCTGCTTTCAAAAGTGAGAAAATATTTTCCTTTTGTACCTAGTGCTGGTCTATCTTCCCTGCCTTAAAGTGGGAACACAGCATCTTCCTAGCACGTAAGAAAAGCATTCACCTGCGGACCTGTTAGCCCATGCCCTGTGATATCTTTTAAAGGATCCTCAGAGCACATTGCAACAAGGAAACAAATTATACCAGGCAGTTAAGTTAAAAACAGAAGACCAGGTTTTATAACCCTTCCCCATGCTGAAAAGCACCTCCTTCCTGAAGTAGTCCTGTTGATTTCAAAGCCAAATTAAATCTCTTGAAAGAGAGAGGAACAAAACCAGCAATATGCTCCAGTACTTAGGACCATAATTTGTTCATTTTTCCACAGTAAATGAATTAAAATCGGGACCTTTGATGTGAGCATATAATAATGTAAGATTTTTTTCCTTAGGTATCACTTTCACAAAATAGCTAAACCTCAGTATTAATTAAAAGAAAAGCTTTTAATGTTTCTAGAAAAAAAGAAAGAAAACATGTTAAAAAATTGAGGCTTAAAATCTGTGTTCCCCTTTCTAGCAACTGGAAATCGACCTGCTCCTGCTGACCTTAGCAGGCATTTGCGATTAGCCTCCACGGAAGGGATCGGGCCCCCTCTTCTCTGCCAACAAACTGTTTTCTTCCTGTTTAAGCATGTATCCAAATTAATGACCAAATCAGTGGTGCGGTCCCTGGCTCTCGGCACTGGCCCGATGCAAGCGCACCAGAGGGGCAGAGCCTGACCTCGGGGCAACCTCTCGCCTTCACTTCCCACATTAATCTCAAAACCTCTTGACTTCCCGAAGTCGGCTCCTGTATCTATTCCGCAGCATTAGCATCTGTGGTGACTTGGGTTTGCTCCCACGTGCCACCAGCTTGCTTCAGCTTTGAGATTAAGGGGGTTTATTTGTCAATTGTGCTGTTTCTTACCATTTGGGAAACATCATGTTACCTTCCAAAGAACTGCAGCTTAAACGCTGGGTAGACTTTCTCATGCTTTAAACCAAGGCGCAGGGTGTAGATCGGGCTCTCCAAGCTCTTGTTAGCTGTGTGGCGTTAAAAATGCCGCTGGGACAAGTGGGGCACTATTATTTACATCTGCTTAAATGCACTGCAGGTGAGGGTCTGGATGGACCTCGCTTGGTCCCAGCTGGTCTGTGTGGGGCACAGGACATTACACTCCCTTCCTAAGCGTGGCCATGCCAGGGAGCGGAGGTGAAGTGCCTTATCTGTCCTGGCGGGTGCTTGGATCCAAATCTCTTGACCCAAAACTGGCCACTCCTGCCCTGCCAGGGATGTTCGCCCTGCTTCCCACCTCCTCGCCTCGGTGACCGTGTGCTGTCTTAGCCTCTATCAACAGGTACTAAATATGTCAAGGACTGAAGCAAGAATTCAGGGATCTACCCTCAAAGGTTTTGTTGATTTATTTTTGCTATAAATCTATTTCTTTTGAGTGATCTGAAATTGATTTCAGGCTCATTCCTCCGTTCCCCCATTTGGTTGTAATTTGGGATGTCAAGGAAATTGTGTTGAAAGAAGAAGATGAGCAGATATGAAAAGGGATTATCTGTCCCATATGGGTAGAAGATGCTGGTGTGGGGGAGAAGGGAAAAGAAAATGTTTGTCTCTCCATGTTTGCACATGTGCAGTGTTGGGCTTCCAAGAGGAAAGGAAAAATCAAAAGAAAATCCTTAGCTCGACAGAACCATCTCATGACAAGTTAGTAGCTTCGTTAAGACCATCCCTTGGGTAGGGAAAGACAGGCAAGCATCCTCACATGGCAAGTTTAAGTATCTGGTGTGCACTATTTTAGTATCAAATACGGTCTTTTGCTTTCTGAAGAAACATGCACAACTGAAGGATAAACCAGATCCCTTTTGCAGATCTGTTGGAAAATTATGAAGTATGAATTGGGAAAAGAGTTTCTCACTTTTCAGTGTTTTTCATCTGGATTCACTCTGAATGAGAGGACTTCTGAAGACTGGGACAAACTTTTGATGTCATCTTTTGCAGCTACATATCGCTCAGGTAAAAAAAGTGACGGAGACACTTTAGCATGTATCATAACCCATGTGGACTTTCTGCACATTTCTTATTGAGAAGGGGCTGCTTTGTCATGTGAATTTGTCACGTCTGGGAGCCCCCCTGCCTCCTGCCATGCTCAGGTAGTCTCCCCACCTCACCACCCTACTTCTGCAGCTGCCGGGGCTGGGCAAAGCGGTGTCTGTCACTGCGGCTTGACATGTCCCTCACCGAGAAGAGTTTTTTGGAGCTCCTGTGTTTAACTGATGCTCTTTTCCCCACACCTCAGGTTCTCCCCAGAGCTGAATGTCCCAGCAGTTGCCCTTGGCTTCCCACCACCAGCCTGTCCCAGGCCACCATACAGTTGGATATCCCCAGACGTGCCCTCTGTTTCTGTCTGGAAATTTTACCCCAGTGGATTTGAGCCTCGGATGTGCTCTGCGTCGGGCAGCCAGGGTTGTTCACATCAGGAGGGCAGGCTGTGGCATCCCGCACCTCGATGGGGTGAGCGCTTGGCTAGGAGCTCTTGGGAGGGTATTTCCTCCCCAGTTTTCATCCCTGCACTGAAAGCCTGCCTAGCTCTCTCCTAGCTCCCACCCTGGCAGCTCTTGCCTCGGGGGAGGAGGAGGGGATGTGTGGCCCTGCTTAGCCTGTGGCATGCTGCACACTAGCCATCAGTCTTATACATCCATACGCTTCTTCCCCTGCCCTTCCCCACTGTCATTGCTCTAGCGTGCAGCCAGGCTCTGCTTCCTCGTCTGATGTCCTCCCCAACTCTCTTCCCAAGGTGGGATGCAGGATGCTCCTGTGTAGGCAGGGGTCTCCCCATCCAGAGGGGCTGGGGAAAAAGGGCACAGTATGGCCAAAAACACTGTGCAAAGGACATTGAAATGACTAAGAAGAGGCAGGGGTCTGTTGCAGATGGCCTCTGCTCACAGGGACGGCACACATTCCCTCAGAGCCAGCTAGGTCTGAAGCACCTCCACGGAGGATGGCCTGGGCAGATCATTCAGAGCAAGATGGGCAATATAAGCACAGAGCACCTTCTCACCTGGCCATTAAAGGCACCTGAGAGATGGCAAATATCCCTTTTGTATTGATGTTTGTCCCTGGAAGGTGCATCAAGGAGGGACCATTCCGCTCCATAGCTTCTCACCAGTAGTGGTGATTTGAGGTTGCAGAACTAGGTGCCTACTAAAATGTGTGCATTTATTGCAAGAAACTTGACCAAAAAAGAGGAAAATTTAAGAAAGTAATGATATTTGCTTACAGCAGCTTGAGGACCAAATCTGCAAGTGTCAGGTGGAGCTCACCCCGCTGTTCCCATGCCCAGCAGCTCCAGGTCCTGCTGCTGTGGGACAACTCACTGCCTTCACGCTGGCGATGCCCACATTGGTGTGGTGTGTGCAAGTCAGAGGCTCGTGCGTAGCTGTGATCCAAGGGTTTTAACAACCCCTGCCCCCCCCGCCCCCCGTCCTCCGTCCCCTCTCCTGCTGGCAGTGTCTCAGAACTGAGCTCTGTCATCCTCTCTTGGGGCTGAGGACCTTGCTTTGCTCTCTGCTCACATGCCCTTTGGTTTGGCCTCCAGCTGAGTGGTGTTTGGTGCCAGATGTTGTGCAGGGGGAGATGTGACAAGGTACAAACAGGGCTGAAGGCTTCCCCCTTTCTGCGCATTGCCATTTGCCTTGTCCCCAGGGATGCTGCGCAGTTTAGCCACATGCCTCTAGATGCGGGGACCATGACAGCCTGGCCATGGGCATGTCTCCGCCTCTGCAGGGTACAATGATGGCATTCACTTCTGTGGGGCAGTGGGAATAAAAGAGGAGAGAAAGACTTGCAGTCTGTGCTTACCGCTGAGGAGATGACATCCAAAGCTGATAGTGTTATCTTTCTGGACACCACATTATAGGTCCTGTGTTTCCAGGCTGGGAACGGTTCCCCAAACAAACATATTTGGTGGACATACACAGTCTCTTAGCTGAAATCTCTGAAGCCCATCTGTTAAGATGGCATAGTGCTCACTCCCAAGTTGGTGAGATGTTGGCCATAGGGCATAAATACCAAGTAACCATGGGTTTAACACGAGCAGCCAGCATAATCATCTAAACACTCTCCATCTGTCAGGACTCCACGTCTCCAGCCAATGCTGCCACAGCCTTGCTGTCTTCTTCTACGGGCTTTTCCCCGCAGGCCACTAGTTTAAGATACTAGCCTCAAGGCTACTCCCTAGATGCAGGTAAGAAAGACTGGATGTCTGTCTGCTGTTGTGCCATGGAGGAACAGGGAGGCTACTTTCCCTGAGAAAACCTCCCATGGACTTTGTGTGTGTTGTTCATGCTGATCCAGGAGCCGGGAGGAAACTTCATTTCTATAAGCAGAAGACCTTAAGGAACTTTCTGAGTAACAGTACGGCTGATTATCAAGGAGGCTTGTAATACGTGCATGTAGTGGTCAAAGGCAAACTGAGGTTGGGCACATATGTAGACCCACAATCAGGGTGTTGCATGTCCTCCTTTGAATCAGCAAAGTTAGTCTCCTCCAGCAACAGCCCAAGCTGCAGACTAATACGTCTACAGTACTGTCACCAGTTTTACTAATGTGGTGCAGCCTCTCACCCCTGTGTCTGTATTTATTCAGCCTGCCTCTGTAATCTAACCCAAAGTCATTTATATCAACAACAAAGTATTTACTCAGAAAAGCTCCCACAGTTTAACAGAGTTTCTGTGGGGTTTTGGTTGATCTTTACTTGTTTGGGTTTTCCAAGCCAGAGAAACTTTTTGAGAAGACTAACCCTCCTCCTGCTCCACAGCCTTGCAAATCCCTCTTTCAGGACATACCGTTTGCCAAAATGGTGGCTGCTGGTTTGAGTTCCTTCTCAGAAATAACCACCCACCTGGGAGGTCTCGGAGTGTCCCACTAAAATGGGAATGAAGCAGAGCTTCCTCCAGGGAAGAGTCACTGCTGGAAGGGACCTGAAAGAACATTTTTTTTTCTGCTTGGAATATGACTAGAAAAGCAGTCCAGCATTTTTTTTTAGGGTTGACAAACATGGAGCAGAAAGGGAAGCCAAAGGAATTCATGATGGCAGTACCAGCAATGCTAGCACTTAGTGCACTGAGGAAAGTTTTAGTATTTCTAATAAAACACGATTGTTATGCGCCTACCACAGACAAAATATGTAATTGCAATGATGCTATCAGCAGTGCTCTGGAGCTGGAAATTGGACTAAGTCCAGTGAAGTCAATAGAACAATTTTATTCTTTATAATAACAATGATGACATGTGAGCACCTTTCAGAAAATCATTCAGGGATGTACTTACCTGATACTTGTCAGTTGCCAGCAGAAGATGATGTTCTGTGATCTAAGCCATCTTCTTTAATTTTTGAAGTGAAGCACTGAAAAACAGTTTAATTTTTTAAGATTTACACAAGTATCATTGATGTAAGATCTCTCCCTTGGCATGTCTGTGTGTATTAAACACTCCGTACTCCCCATAAAACTGTACCAGAGCATCACAGAAATGAGAATGTTATTAGGAAGCGTGTGAATGCAATTAAATCATTTAAGTGTGAAGAATGTAAGCTGATTTACCCCAACTAGGGATCTGACTTGCTAACTGGGACTGTAACTTGTCCTGAGAAAACTGAGTTTTCCTGCGCTTGTCTTTGTGGGGGTCTCCCCATTCTGGCTGATCTCTGCTTACCTGCCCTCCTCTCTGCCTCATGCAGCTTGTATTTGAGATGAAACAAAAGGCATGGGTTACACTTTCATGGTTTTTCTAATGCCCAACTCAAGTTAAATGTGATAGGCTTTATATGAGCGATAGTGAAAAATAAAGTGGTCAGCTGTCAGGAAGGGGATGCCCCTGTATTGCCCTTGTATTTAATACAGTGTGTGTGTATTTGTGATGAGGGCTTTGTACCAAAGATGCTTAACTTTAAAACCAGATAATGCTATGCTTCTGCAGAGAGGTTTTTGTTTTGGTGGTGGTTTGTTTTGTTTTGTTTTGTTTTGTCCTTGGGGAAGAGTGAAAGTCAGTGGCCTTGCTATGTCTTCTCTGGAGATGCTACACTTATTACCGAGCATTTTGCTAGTCCCTGCATAGAAAAACATGGAATTTTTTTTTTTAAAAAAACACTTCTAGCAGCTCTTAGTATTTAATACATGACGGCATGGCCTTTTTGCTGTTGTCAGCAGTGTGTGTTAATGCATCTGTTTGGACTGTTGCACCATATTGCCAGTGCACGAAACATAAAACTGGTACAGCTTTTTTAAGGAAACAATAATATTTCTTTTGAAGTAATAACAGGGTTGGGCAAAAAAGTGATCAGGCTGCATTAGTTTCTGGGCAAAATTCTCCCGCCGCAAGCCTGAATGCGCCTTTCCCAACGCGTGACCCAATGGGAGTAGAGACTCCTAATTTATTGGAGGGGTGCTCTTTCAATTTGTGTTTTATTGGTAATTTACAATGCCGAATGCCCTCATATTCACCTTTCCCTCTTCTCAAGTAGGTGAACACAATGGAATTGTCTTGGTTGCAGAAAAAGGGATGCTTTCTCTGAGCATGCCCCATTAATTGGGAACCGGCAGACAACTGACAGGAGTGCAGTGGGTGTGATTATCAGTGCCGGATGAGAGCCATTAACAAAATGGAGAGTGTCATCTTCAGAGCACAAATATTTTCCCTCACCATAATACCCTCTCAAGGGGACCTGAAGTGGACCGGCATTGTCCCGCGTGCTCCCAACCCCACCGCCAATCATTTTTTTTTTGCGACTGCTGGGGTTTTCGGCGCCCGCGAGGGAGCGAGCGCGGGGCAGCCCGAAAGATGCTGGCACTTAGGGGCTATTGTACTTTCTCCCCTTGGACAAAGCGTCCCCCTGCCCTTCTCCGCCAGCCCCTGGTGCTGCCTCCATAACCAAAAGCTGGAGGAATAATATCCCAGGCTTTGCCCCAGCATCTCCCAGAAGATCCCAGGATCGGAAAGATTTTTCTCAGGCGAGCTGGTTTGGGTTTAATTCCTTCCCTGCCCAGTCTCCCCTTTTTTTATTCCCCTCCCGGCAGAACAGAGGATGGGTTTGTCGCCCTGAATCAGGAGGATTGTTTCACATCATCGGGCCATTCATCCTCTCCCCTCCCCTGTTGTAAAACACCAGCGCCGGCCCAGGGAACAGTGGGAGCATTGTGCGGCGGCACGATACCACCCAGATTTTACCTCGGCCCTCTCCGATCCCGGGTTTTGTTCCCCCTCAAAAGAAAGCATTTGCTCGGGGGAGGGGAGGGAGTGTTCCTATTGCTTCCACTAACACGGAGGTTAAAGGAAAGATTGATGGGAGAAAGTTCACCTAGAAAACCAGGATAAATTTCTGGCTGGCCAAGGCCAGTTGTTTCATTGTCCGGGGGCCATGTTTTTTGTTAATTATCTCTCACTCTCGCCTTTTATCGAGGAAACTGGCAGCAAAGCGCGGAGAAAGGAACAGGATATAGAGGTCAGCGGGTCCCGCTTGGCCACCTAGGTATTCCATTTTAAATGCGGAGGGCAAGCAAGGCGCGGGGCGAGCTTTTCAGGCGGGGGGAAGTGGGGACCGTCAAAATAATAACTGGAGGTAGCCCCGGTATTCACACCCAAAACTCCCACTCCTGTCCCCAAGCTAAAAAAAAGAAGGGAAAAAAAAGAAAAAAAATTTAAAAAAAAAAAAAAAAGAAAAAGAAACACTGGAAAGGGACTTTTTCTTTCTCTCTTTCTTCTTAGAGGGAGGAAAGTTGCTTCAAACAAGACCATGTTGTCAAGGAAATAAACCTTAGCCAGGGTAGGCATTAAACACACAGCTGCTGGACTTGGCCAGCCCTTAGACACTGGTGGTAGTGACAATGATTCTTGGTGGCAGCAAACCAGATCTAAACATAAATAGGGCTGCATGAAAGGAGAGGAAATGGAACAAAACAGTTCCTCGGGTACCACTGGCAGAGGAATAACATCAATTTCGATTAAAAAGCGAAAGAATTCTCCTGTTTCCACACATTAGTAAAGGCATGCAAATTCATAACTCACCAACAATGTACCTTTGAAATGCAGCTGCACCCCACAAACAGGGCCTTTCTCCCTGCAGAGAAGCAGCCCTGTTTTAAACAGAAAGAAAACAACTATTGAAAAAGCCACAAGGGTCCCTAACAGTGGGGAGGGGTGCTGGAGAGAGGTGGAGGAAATGTGTTGGGTTTGGCAGATGCGGCAGATCAGTGTTTTCCATATAATGAAGCCTTCATATCTGGTCGTTCCTGGGATGTGCCAGCAGGTTGGCCTCAGGCAGCTGTTGGCAAGACCAGGCATGGATGGGGGATTTCCATGGCCTGGGGGCTGCGGCCGGTGGGGTCGGGGGGACGGAGGCAGCTCCTGAGACAGGCAGCTCAAAGCCTACAGCGTCCCTGTCTGGTCTCCCATCCTCCCTGGAAGGGCTGCTTCTCTCACCGATGTTTTGGCAGGGTCAGCATCCCTGCACTGCCCTGGCTGAAGGGTCCCAGGCAGCCTTCCTTCCCACCTGCTGCTGCTGGAGACATCTCTGGGAGCATACCAGCTCCCATGCTTGCTCCCTCCAGCCACCCACTGTGGCTTTCCAACCTGGCACATGGCCACCCATTGCTGGGTGGACTGACATTACCTATAATTTCTTATAGAAACGTGTAAATAAATGGCACTGCACCCAAAATATATGTTAAATATGAAATAAATGAAAATTGAGCCTGACTTACCAGGTTTTTTTGCTCTATCTCTTCAATTCTTTATTCTAGATGTAGTGGGACTCGTTGTAGAGGTGTCAGCCAACTTCTCAAAAAGCAGCACCGACCACTTGCTATGTAGGCACCTGCAAAACACCTGCCGAAGACTCCTGGGACTAGCCAGAGGGTGCTCAGCCCCCATGTTCCCACTAAGGCAAAGCCCTTGCTGGAGTGCAGGGGTGTTTGAGCACCCATGGAAGTCTGGTTGGGGCTCCTTGCTTGGCATGCAGGGAGAGCTCCTTCTCTCATCTTGTTTTACAGGTATGGGAGATCATTCCCACTAATTAAATTTCATCCTGGCCGTACCAGCACAGTGAACATGTAGAGGATGTCAGAGTTTTTACGCTTGCCACACAGACTACAGCCTCTTTGACAAGCCATGTGTGTCTCAAGTTGGTCTTGTGGGGACTCTGGCTGGGAAAGGTCCCAGGATTTGTCTCATTCTCTGTAAGGCAGGTTTTACTTCTGGGGCTGCCTCACACACTTTGCAAATCTGTCACCAGAAATGCTCGCTATCAGATTTGTCTTCTTCATCTGATAGAAATCATTTGGAAAGAGGACAAGGCAAAGCCACTGTCATGAAACAGTGTGGCATTTATATCCAGTGGACAATACTGTAATTATTGGTCAATGATAAAAATAAATGGTTGTCTGTTGGTGAGTCACTGCTTTTAAGCCCCTAAACTGATTGAGAGCTCTTGCCTTGTCTTACTATCCACCGTGGTGACAGTTGGGTAGCCGACTGAGCCCGTGAGCCCTGGCAACATCTGACAACTCTTCATTAATGGGCAGTTTTGTTGCCCTTGCACAAGTTGCCCGTGCGGCAAGGAGCAACTGTGGGAGCATTGTCCGGGGCCAGCAGCGTGGCTGGGCAGATGCGAGGCAGTCCGTGCACGCGGGCACAGGGGACTCCTGCTGCAGGGCTGGACGTGGTGATGGGGACCAGCAAGGACGTGTCCCACCTCGGTGCTGCTGGAGATGACCGGAGCTGTCACTGGTGAGCATCCCGGGCTCATCAGAGGAAGGATGGCCTTCGACTCAAGCCTGGTCATGGAAAAATTCTGGGAGCTGCTCTTGAAGACCCTTCAGGAAGGGAATGCTGGGCTGGCCCATATATGTCTCCCTGCAATGATCCAAAAAAACCTTCTTATGTGACTGAGTAAGAAGCTGATGCACACAGCCCCGCATAAAGCCAAGGGGAAGGCATCTCATGGTGGGGCCGTGGGGACTGGAGACCCCCTAGGTGCCACATGCCCTCCCTCATGTACCCAGGCTGTGTGATGGGGTTGGGAGCAGGGTACAGACCCCATGCCACTAGTGCTATGTCTACCCCGGGGCTGATGTCCCCACGGCCTTCACTTCCAACCAACCCCAACAACTGGAGAGAGAGAGCAGGGGAAAGCTGCCCCCCAGGGACCCAAATAGAAAAAGCAAACAGCCTGGTTATGGCCACGTCTGGCTGGCCAAGAAGCTGCATCTCTCCCCGTTATATGTCTCCAGGCATGAGTACTGTTGTGTGCCCCACAGGAGGGGGGAAAGCAAGTCCCGTCAAGCCGCAGGGGGTACAAACCGGGACAGCTTGACATTTGTGTAAGACAGGGTCAGGACATTGTGTCATGCCGGTGCGCCGTGTGCTGCTCGGCTTCCCTGCCAAACGCTGGATGCAAATGAGACGGCGATGGCGGGCCCTCGGGAGAGCCCACCTGGCTCGGCGTCTGCGCTCTCCGGAGGGAGCCAGAGCTGTGGCGGTGGGGGGAGAGCCCCCGCCGTGCCGGGCTGGGCTGCCCCTGCTCTTCCACCGGAGGTGTAGGACTCAGCTTCCCAAGGCAGGGACCGAGGTGATGTCTGGGAGAAGATAAGAGACCTGTCACTTTGTGATAGCTTCCTCTCAGTGACAAGTCAGAAGAGCTCAGTCTTCTCCTCCATATCCTCCCAGGGTGCGAGGGTACATGCCGGCAGGGGCAGGCAGAGTCACCTCCCCGGCCGAGCTGTGTCAGCAGCCACCTACCACGGGGATGTGATCGAGATCTCCCCAGCTGGCTGGTTTGCATAGTGTTGGGTTAGTTGTGAGTAGCAATGGCTTTACAAAGCCGCCTTAGAAATATGAGTTTTTCGTTCCCCTAATTCAGCTTTTAAAGACCTCTCATCATGAAGCGATGTGCAATTCCTGCTTTTGTCTGGTGTCACCTTCTGACAGGTGCCTTCTTGCAGGTTTGGCTTCATTCTCCCTCTTTAAGAACTGAACATATGTTTGTCCCTGTCTTCCAGGCATAACATTTGAGTTTCCTTTGCTCTTTTATCCCCAAATCCCTCTGCTTTGTTGCAGGCTGTTCTTTGTTCATCATTGTTTCACTATTTGCGATGGCACCTTGATGTGCTGAATAGTTTCCATGCAGAGGAGAAGTGTCTCTGGAGTCCCCAAAGATCTCCAGATTAAAGGAGTGTACCAGAGCCATGTGAGCCTGATCCATGGCTAAGCCCAGTGATGGAGTGAAATTCAGGGAAAATATCAAGTATCTGGAAAGACCACTGCTTTTATCTTGCTGAAGTTTCCCAGGGCTGTACCCTTCCTCAGTAGTTCTGCTCACTGACGTAAGCTGTGCAACCAGCTTTTAAAAATGCTTCTAATTATGTCCTACCTCCTCCTCCTTTCTGAAGTCATTTGCAGTGTTTTCTGCCCCATATGGTTGCCTGTTTTATCTTTTAAATATTCCTCTCCATAGGGTGGAGATAGGATATAGGATATCTCCCCCTCCTCTAGTTTTCTTTCTAAATAGTATGCAAAAGGACAAGGTACTTTTATGGACACGTAACAATGCAGCGTGCAGAGCTGCCCTGCCTCTCCACCAATGTTTCTGTTGGTCACTAAGGAGAGGCATAACCTGCCCATCCTCCCACCAGCTCCTCTGGCTTCCCCTTCTTCCACAAGCATCCTCAAGGCCTGTCCTTTTATGTGCTGCTCACTTATTGCCCCAGGTCCCCAGGGCTCTGGTCCTGTACTTGGCAGCAGATGTCCACACTCCCCCTCTGCCCCACGGCTCGGGGGGAGTGGGGTGCTTTGCTGCAGGGCTCCTTCTCTGGGGTGGTCGCACATGGGCTTGGTCCTTAGTGCCAAAATGAGCACAGGCTGTTGGGATTGCTGGAGCTGCAGCTATTTACCTCAGTGGCAGATGTGGTAAACTAGCTATGAGAAGATTTCCCATCCCTGCCCAGCTAACAAGTATCCTTTGGGACTATTTTGATATTGCACATAGCTGTGCTCTCCCTGCATGCTCTGTTTCTTTCAGTGGGCAGAGACAATTTCTTCTGCACAGAGAGAGAACATTTGACCAAGACTTCTCTTTGCCAAGTCCATGTATTTCTTTATTCCTGTTTCTTAAGAAACATTTGAATTCTTTCCCTTTGGAAAGAAAAATGATTTGTGTCAAAAGGAAGAAACTGTAAGCTCAGAAACAAACAAAAATCCTCTTGTTTTTGTTTTTTTTTTTTTTTTCCGTTATCTGTTGCATCATCTTTAGCCTCTTTCTGGAAGACACCCCCTAGTACCTCAAATGCTCTCTGCACAGGCAAGTGCCCATTCCCAATCCCAGCAACTGCTGATTGCACATCATTCGTCCATCATTTTGATTTCCAGTTACACACGCCAATGGGCCTGCATGCAGGAATCGCAGGATGGGAACACATGCTTGTGTCTTTGCAAGTCTGAGTCTTAAATTTCATAAGGCAGGAAGTTTTTTGTTTTTTTTTTTAAAGATTTTCATTTGTTGTTTCCGGAAAGGTTTCAAAGAAAGAGGATGTGGTCTTTCCCCAAAGTTCAAAATCAGCACAACAAACTTCTATGGAAGAGTGCAGAGGAGAAAGCAAGAGCAGTTAATATTAAAAGCTTATATAAGGGCTATATGCACCACATAAGCTGAAACATTTATACATACACACACGGATGATAAAAGGGAGAGAGAGTGTGTACTATGCTGATTTTTATCAGGAACATATCAGTTCCTCTCCACCAGAATAGGCAGTCCTGCAGTCTTGAAATGCAAAGGAGAAACCTCTCCTAAGAGACCAGAAGGGAAAAGCATTATTTTCACAGATTTATTTTGAAACTCTAACAGTCATTTCTTTTCCTTCCTTCCTTCCTTCCTTCCTTCCTTCCTTCCTTCTTTCCTCCCTCCCTCCCTCTCTCTTTCTCTCTCTCTTTCTCTTTTTCTTTCTCTCTTTCTCTTTCTCTTTATCTCTTTCTTCTTTCTCTTTCTCTCTCTTTCTCTCTCTTTCTCTTTCTCTCTTTCTCTTTTTCTCTTTCTCTTTCTCTCTTTCTCTTTCTCTTTGTCTCTCTTTCTCTCTTTCTCTCTCTCTTTCTCTCTCTTTCTCTTTGTCTTTCTCTTTCTCTTTCTTTTTTCTCTTTCTCTCTCTCTTTCTCTTTCTCTTTCTTTCTCTTTCTCTTTCTCTTTCCTTCTTTCCTTCTTCCCTTCTTCCCTTTCTTTCCTTTCTTTCCTTTCTTTTTCATTGTTTCCTTTCTTTTTCTTTGTTTCTTTCTGTCTCTTGCTTTCTCACTTTCTCACTTTACCTTTCTTCTTTGCCCTTTTTCTTTTTTATCTTTCTGTTTTTATCTTTTTCTATTTCCTTCTTTCTCTCTTTCTCTTTCTTTCTGACTTTGTCTCTCTTTTCTTCTCTCTTTCTCTTTCTCTTTCTCTTTCTTTCTTGAGCTCTTTCTTAAATGTATCCAAGTAAACAATTTAGCTGTACTTCAGTAGTTTGGAAAGTTACTTCTTATTTCATACAAGCCCGTATTATTTTGCTTGACATTTTCTAGATGGTTTGGAAAACTTACTAGGTTTCTCTTTCCTGTTGACACACAGGAAGGTCTGATGTCAACGTGAGGGTAAACACATCCCAATCCAAGTGTTATGAATTTGGGTCTTTTAATGCGTTTATCACTTCATTATGCGTCTTTTAAACTAGAGAGACATCTCAGTGGTGGCTAGCACAAATTGATTATAATCTTGAACACTTGTTTTAAACCGAGGAAGTGCTGTGCAAATACTTCACCAGAATTTCCATTCTCCTTCTAAATGCTCCTCTGCAGAAGAGATTCAGCATATTTGCCTAGGTACTTAAATTAGTTTAATATAGCTCTGAGGCTTGAGAAGGAAGTTTGCAGCTACACTAGCTTCTACGTCTTTAGTACACTCAAAAAGCCCTACAGCAGATAGCGTTTATCTGGGGTTAAACCATGGCTTTTGTGCACAAAAAGTACAGCAGTGAATAAAAATGACTAAGTGCAGCTGTAAATCTCTAACCAAATTATTTAGAGAGAGTGAACAAATCTACACCCCATCATAAAAAGGAAAATCATCTTCCTTTAAGAATAGGAAGATACTGAGAAGCCTTAAAGTATATTAAAACAGCTTAGAGCTCTCAATGTGGGGGAGAAACCTTGTATATTATCCACAGTGCTAAGGAGATTATCAATGGATTTCACTCCCCAATCCTTTTTACAGCACCCATCTCATTAGAATAAGTAATAAAGATGACATCACAGAAAGGTCTAATTGATCAAAAAGAGCTTGCTTAAACTGTGTCCAGATTCACTTCTGCATTCAATACCATTTTTTTCCCCCCAGAAATTCAGCTTTGGCTTTGATTGAACAGTTGAAAAGTTTTAGTATCAAATCAAACTAACGTTCTTATTATGCAAAGCTTTCCTCAGTGTTCTGCTTTGGTAAATGACCTCTATTAGCATGCAGATTGACTGGGGATTACCAGAAGGTTTCCCAAAATAATCATCAGAAAATGTCTTTATAAGGGCTACTTTCCCCCTCTGCATGCACGGTCCCAGCCACCACACCGGCCGCCAGCCCCTCTCTCCTTCTGCTTCTGCGAGATGCTCAGGAGAGCCACCCAGCTAGGTAGCAGGCCCGATTTGCTGTCCCCAGATGGTCTAAATGCTGTTGTTTTCTCCAGCTACGCTTTGAATAGGCAGTGTGATTCCCAGCGGAAACAGTGGGTGAAATGGTTTTATGCAGGTCAGCGGGAATTTTACCACAGATGCCCGTACAGCCAGGATTTCGCTCTCTACCTTACTTGGAGACCATAAAAAAAACTGTGGTAGAGTAGACATACGAAATAACTAGATGGTATTTGATGTACATATATATTTAATTGCTCTATTTCTCTTGTTATCATTCCTTCTTAAATGAAGAAGAGAGAAATTTTGCTAATACCCTGCTTTTACTTCAGTGTCCCACCTGAGTAACTTCAGCCTGTGGGCATCTCCACTGGGGGTACCTAGGACTTCCCATAGCCTGGCACGCACAACTCTGTGAGGTGCATGCAGAGGCCAGAGAGGGTGGAAGTGCACAGACATGGTCTTGGTGATTAGAAAGAAGAATATAACTGATAATTAATGCCACTAGAAAAATGCCCAGCTGTGGCTAGCGATGCAGAAAGTATTAAACATCAGGCTGGGGGGAAACTTTGACCTGTTGTTTTAGAGCGAATGGCACAGCCTGAAATCTGTACGTCACAAGCTGAAGCCTGACCTGGCACCACAGCACATTGCATGCAGCTGTTTCTGCTGCCATCTCAGGGTGGTTTTCCAAAATTGGCCCCAAGTGCTTAAAATTGCTGCTGTCGTGGTGCCAGCAGTGCATAGAGCCACCCGGCCCCCTTGTCCCTGGCTGATGCCATGATCTCTGGAGCTGGGCAGGGGTATTTGGGAGGATGAAATCCCCGCCACCCTCTCAGGGAGCCAGTGATGCCGGCAGCTGAGGGGCCAGGCATCCACTTTGGAGAAATGTTGTGGCCAGTCCCTGATCTGAGGAATAACACTGGTTCCCATCTCTTCCTTGGTTTCTGCCCTGTGGTAATACACAGCTTTGATGCTGTATGTCACAGGATGAGTATTAAAATATCTTGCAAGCCAAGGTGTGGGGTTTCTTTTTTGTTTTGCTTTTCACCTGTTTCCTTCCTTGGAGGAGTCAGTGCAAGCACAGGTCACACCGTTCCTGCAGCAGTGCCCATGTTCCCGTGCCAGGAGCAGGAAGAAACACCAGGGCTAGCTTTGATCTTGCCAATCCCAAAGGTGATGGGAGGCGGCAAAGACAGGTCACGTCCTGCGGTTCTGAGAACCAGGAGAGCTTTGCTGAGTTGAATCAAGCTCCGTGGCTTTACCCCAGATGAAGAAGAAAAGCAGACTACTGACGGCAGGATTGCAAATCTCTCTCTACCCAACCTGGAAAAAACAGCTGGTATGATTTGTGCCCCCACCAGTTGAATTCTCCGAGCTCAGCCTCACAACCTGCAAGCCAGCAGCAGGCAAGTCCCAAATACTGGTGCATCTAAATACCATGGGGGACTTCTATGTAAACCTTGGTGGTGGTGTTGCTAATCATGCTTCCACCACCACTCACATTATTTTATTATTTAAAATTTTCACATACGCAGGAAGGCACTACAAAGGTACACTCACCTGTTGCAATTAGCTAAAGAACAAACAAATGAATGAACCACACAGGAGAAACATAGTGAACTTGTGGGTCTTTATGCCCAGAAGTCTTAGCATTGAACATTCACTGGCATAACGAAATCCCTGCAGGTAGATTGTAAAATTGGATGTAGTTGGTGCTACACTGTATTATAGAGTGACAGAATAAACAAACAAATCTTGCTGATTTTTTTTGTCTGTTCCTAAAGTACTGGTAGCGCCAAATCCCATCACAGGACAATCAGGCAAAACTATTGCATCTCTTTGTCCTCATTTTAAAAAGTCATGTCCAGTCTCTGTGTCTGTCTTTCGAGAACAGCTCCTAAATTTGCCATGTTTCCTCCTGAGAAGAAGAGGTGATGCAGGGGGTCAGTTTGGCTTCCAACTTCATCTCTCCACTTCCCAGTTTATAAACAACAGGACGCTAGGTGAGTGATGAGCACCAAGCCCAAAGCCAGCTCAGCAGCCAGCGTCTCCTGGCATGGCAAGGTGGGCAGCCCTGGGGCTTGGCCCCTGCAGCAGGACAACGCGAGCGCCGGGGAGCTTGCTCACCAAAGGCTTCCACATCAGATGCCCTAGTAAATAAGTAATGTGCCAGGAAAACACGCCCTTTGCAAAAACTCCATTTGGGGCATTTTGTCCCTTAATATTGATTATTTAATAACATATTGTATGATAGAGTTATTTATATTATTATTATTATTATTATTATTATTATTATTATTATTATTATTATTATTATTATTAAGTTATTATTATAATTCTATACTAATTCTCTATATTTTTTCTCCTGTAGAGATCTTTTAAATATGACTGTCATCCCCTCTTTGGGCATTTAGCTCTCCTGGGACCTTGATGTCTTCCTTGTTTTTTCTCTTGATCTTGATTTTGGGTCAGTTTTCACAGTGGACATTGAGCGAACCCGTTTTGGTTTACAGTATCTCAGTAAAACAATATGCAATTGCATGAACCCAAAATCTCCACAGCAGAAGCATTTCTGCTTGAAAGGAGGAACGTGCGGATACTGAGCTACTTGGGGGCTTTCAAAGACAAATGAAGTCACCCACTTTCACAGACCGCTGTGTAAATTGTAATACCACCTCTAGCACCATAGTAACTAAGCACTTTCGAGTACAGCTTTCAGGGACATGGGAAACATCTGTTATGTGTGGGCCATTCACTTCTTCAAGAAGGAGAGCCCTGTCAGAGAGGCGGTGGTTGCAGTTTTGTCGCCTTGGTCATCAGGTATTGAT